>NC_142244.1:113378371-113678371 GCF_052056855.1 Sturnus vulgaris
CTACAAAAGAAAAGCTACAGAGAAAGAAGAGGGTCAGGCATTCTGAATGAAGAGGTTTTGCAGCCCCCTGAGACCTCTGCACAGCTCTGCCTGCAGGTTTGGGAAGATCCATCCATTCTCTGGCTCCTGTGTGGATGACACCTTCATAACTTGCATTTAGAGCATTTAGACTGGATGTGAGTCAGGGAATAACTTCAGAGACAATGCACAAATGTGAGGTACCCTAGAAAAATCTTTCATCTCTCCATACAGGACAGAACTGCTCCAAATTTTCCATTCTTGAAACCAGAGTTTCTTGCCTTCTCCTGATGAAACCTTTGAGGTGTATTGGGTAATCTGTCTGGGCATTGGCACTGATGGTGTCAGCTCTACAGAACTGCCAGCTCTGCTCTGCATGTGCCACCTTCCCCTGTCTCAGTCGGCTCTTCCTCCCCCACCTTCAGTATCATCCTTGTCACTGGTGCCCTACTCGACCAGGGGACCTGGTCATGGAAATGCCAGTGTGGAACTGGGGAGAGGAGGTGGCTTAGGGCAAAAAGAGACAAAAATTCCTGTCTGTGTGTCTGTCACACCCTCTCTCGCCTCGGCAGGTGCAGCAGGTCCTGCACCAGAGCCAGCTGCCTCACAGGGCTCAGAACAGAGCAGGGCTCTGCTGTGGCACATGTGCAACAAGATGTGGGAGCAAAGAAAGTTTGGGAATAGAGAGTACAGGAGAGGAATGGTGAGAAAGCTTCCAGTGAGTGTGGGGCAAAAGTTGACAACAGGAGGACATGGGTCTCACTTGAAGAAATGCAGTGAGTGCAAGCAGCCATCACATCTCTCAGCACCTGAAATTGTTGAGGTTGGCTTGCAGTGGGGGCTGTACTGAGAATTAAACCAAAATTTCCAGCCTGTTTGGGGATGGAAGCAACCTTCCAGACACTGGGTGAACAGGAGACTAGCACAGGGAGCTCTTCAGAGAGCCTGAAGCCAGGGCACTCTGTGTGGCTGTAAACTGATTCCATCCCTCTCAGTGGGGTGCTCCGGCTGAGGGCTAATGATGGTAATTGAAATGTCGACCTTAACAGTTTAATTGCAGAGCAAACAAATATCATTCAGCTCTAAGGCATTTTTACATTTATAAAAAGAAATTGTTTTAGCTACCGTGGCAGATAGATGCAGTGTCAACCAACTGCTAGAACTGCTACAGATCTTTACCTCAAAACCATGTCTGAATCAAGGTATTGCTTAGCTTGTATTTAAAAAAAACCTCCATTTTCCTATAGATACCACTAATATAAACATTTCATAGCTACTAAAATTGCTTGGTCTACCCTCAGCCAGCTGCAGAAGTATCTATATTTAATATGTTTCAACAATTGGTCATTATTTATTAAAATATTATATAAGAAATTTTAATAATTTATCCTATAATAATTTTCTTTATAATAATTTCTACAATATATTGAAATTTTCCTCAGTACGAATAATGATGTCAAAACAGAAACTGAAACACAGAGGGACTCTGAGGTAAGTTGCATTGAATCTAATAAAAGCTAATGATAATAATAAACAAACAGCACAGCTACTCTCTGAAGGCACTGGATTGCATAAAGAACAATGAAAAAAAAGCCATGTAAAAGGGCTTCTCATAATTTTTCAGGTTCTCTTAATATCAGCCATGGCCAGTGCATTGCCAGCTTTTTCAAACAATACTACTGTGCCTAATTAAAGCACAGTCCTGGCTGATCCAAAAGTTCTCAGATTATTTCTGAGAAAACTGTTTCTGAGATTATTTCTCAGAAGCCACAGAGCACCATGACCACTCAATCTCTGCCCATAGCAGGGAGGCTGGAACTGGAGGATTTTTAAGGTCCCATCCAACCCACATCCTTCCATGATTTTTTCCTGCTCTGTGGGAGAAAATCCTGTGCCAGAGGTGTGAAACTATTCCAGGGCTTTTGGTGCACCACCAGTTTTGAAGCCTGTGATGCTTCCAAGGGTCTCATCTTCAGCATCTCACCACGTCCCTGTATCCCTCTTATCCCAAGAGCAGTGAAGGGAGCTGATGGGCTGCAGGTGGGACTGCCTTCTCTTCTGGCTTCCTTTTAGCACAGGAAGGATATATGGACACACAAGTCCTTTTTGCAAACATTTTATTAATACAGCTTAAAAACAACTATCACAACCCACTCGTTCCTCCTCCCTTCAGCAACACACCATCAGACACCTTTCACACACTCCCTCTCTTTTCATCCAGTCTAAGTTTTTCCAAAAGATCAAAAGCTGCTAAGACTGCTGGCCAAGTCATATTTTCCTCTTGTCAGCTAGTACTATTTTCTTAGCAGACACATAGGATTATAGCTGCCCCTTTTCTTTTTGGTTTTGTTTTGTTTTGTTTTTGTTTTGTTTCTTTCTTTCTTTGTTTCAAATGAAACTTTGCTAAGCACGGGCTGAAACTGCAAATAACTTGCTGGGAAGCTGTAGTAAGCAGTTCAAGAGTATTCTGGCAGTAAAATTATTTTAGCCAATTACATTCTCTGTCTCTCTTATTGCCACTGCTCCACAAGCAGGCTGCCTGTTAACATTTGAGAAGGAGCTCACAGAGGCCTTGGGTTTAATTTAATGTGCTCCTTGCCTTCTAAGGACTCTACGTGCAGGTTTGTTTCATGCATCTCTCCTTAGGCTGGGTCATGCAACACCAGGGCACTGCACAGCTCACCCAATAGCCTAATACACATTTTTATGTAGTTTTGAATTATGTTTTTTAGCCTGCAGCTCATTACTGTCTGCCCACCTTTCTTAATATCAGTTATCAACCAATATCTAGGCAAGGGGCTTCTGAGGATGTCCATAGAGCACGGTTGAAATCTACCTTGACAGATCGTCCTGAGCAGGGAGTTTGTCTTCTAGGATCCATTAAAAGAAGGAGAAAGAATTATAACATGTGCTCTCTCTAGGTGTCCAATACTCTCTTTATTTATTTGGCTGGTTTATTTGGCCTCCTGAGCTTCTCCTCTGTGCCACAGCTCTGCCTGAAGCTTCCTTCCAGCTGTGCTGGGCTTTGGCAAAATCCAGGTCTGATAGGGAAGCTCAGCCCACAGAGGCTGTGCATGGGGAGCCCACCTCCCTGGTGAAACTCACAGCCTCTTTTCATATGTTCATATTTACACAAAGGCAGCCTTCATGCTGCTGATTCCATTTAATCTTCCACGTCTCCCCTCCAAACAGCTCAGCTCCTTTTTATTCAAATCCTCCCCAGATTCACTCCCATTGTGCATTGTAGATGCAGTCCCTTGGCGTAATGAACTCCCTCACAGCTGTAGCAACTATTGTTGAATTGTCAGTTCTATTTAAAATGTCAGGATTAACTGTTACCCAGCTGGTCATCTGAGCAGGAAGAACACGGGCTCATTTGCTGCTGCCTGGTACATGGGAGACGTGAGAGATTTCTGCAGGGAAGCACCACGGCTTGGGAAGTGTAGAGTGAAAAACTCTGATCTCTTTCTTCCCTTGTTAAATTCTACCTCTGCCCTACAAATATCTAAAAGAGAAAACACAAAATTGAGTCTAATTATAATTTTCCATTAATAAGTCAAGGCCATGTTTTGTACAGGAAAAAAAAGTTTGTGCTTCAGTGCTAGAAATAGTGTGTTAATCAAAAATAAAGTGGCTGAGGCTTTCGAGCTCAGGATCTGTGTCTTTTCAAAACAAATATTGCAGTTTCACAATACTTGCAACACAGCCTGATCAATGCTAGCACGCAGCTTCATGGATGGATCACTTGTGCTGGAAGTGCTCTCCATGGAAATTTTGATCCAGTTCTACTCAAAATCCATAAAATTCACAGAGAATCAGAATTTTTAAAAAAACAAATATTTCTGAAGCACAGATTTCTGCTTTGGATCCATACTCAGCCTAGGAAGAACTTGCTTGAAATGGATTGACTGATTTGACATTAAGATGTTACTGATTCTCTGTATAAGTAAGTTCTACAAATCCTAAAGTTTTATCCACTGTCAGTCTTACTTTAACATTTCCTCTCCTAGACAAGAGATCATGGCTTTGAGACATTTGTCTCAATTAGTTTGCTTGCCAGTTTAAACACTTGTCCCAATTTAAGATAATTACATATAATTTAAAAATAAATTCACATTAAAAAGTCTCATTAGAATTGTTTGCAATCAATTTAAATAATTAGCCAAAGTTATTATAACGTTTTAGACTGATAGTATCTGCAGATGAGATCAATTTATCATTGGTTGATCATAGTTTAAAACATAGGTAAAATCCCAAGAAATTACAATCCAACAGTGAAAGCATAAAATTGTATTTTTGCAAATTGAACTGGAGGGGAGTGCTGGGATTTGACTGCCTGAATTTGTTTCTGTGAAAAATATTAGCCAGAAATCATAGCTGGGAACTCAGATGTTGCTTGCTCTCACTTATTTTATGTAACAGAAAAACACAGAACAGAGATTAGCCTGCTATGAATGTGGAAGAGTTTAAAGTCAAGAAGCCTCCTGGACTTGCAGTGAGAACATTATTCATGATCCTGTGGGAAGAGCAGCACCAATTTACATTCAGCAAACTGTCCAGTGAGGAATATTGGGCTCAGACACCTTTGCAGATTACTAGAGACTATTTCTATATTTTGTAGGGCCAGGAGAGCTTTTGCTGGTTCATTGTCACTGTGAAGAAATAGAAATATTAGACCGAAAATAAAACTGAAGACTGAAATGGAAGATTGTACAGTCCATTTTTATACTTAATGGAAATATAATTTCTTGGTGCATCCGTAAATGCATTCTGTTCTAACTGGCCTGAGGAGTGACACAGAGTAGATTGCTAAAATATCTATTTTCATATATATGTAAAATAGAAATTCTATTTAGTCTTCCCCTATTTGTAAGACTTTACAGGCTAAATAGGAATTGTAACTTTTAAGTAAGTACTCCTTTTGGTGTCCTTCCAATGTCATGTTCTGCTGGCCAGGAAGGAACACCCTTCACGATGATGTTGGGACGCAGCAAATTCCATCATTTTTATGCAATATTGGAAGGGGACAGGGTGTTCTGCATTTTAGGGTACCAAAGTATCCTCTAAAAGATCTTTTCTGGATGCTTGTTTCTCTTGAATCTTTTTGTTTTCAAAACGTAACTTTCCAAGTTTGCTCTTGGATGTCTTTTGCTTTGTTTTATGGAGAGTAAAAGTCGACAGGTACTCTCAGTATCAGGTGTGGGAAAGTTCTGGTAAATCTTGTCATCAAGCTACATTTAAATTACACCTGATCCTCATTTCCTACCTCTCTGGAACATCAGGAAAACAGTGAAATTGCCAGTGGATTTTTTTCTATTCCTTTCCTGATTCATCCAGTGACATTCAACACCAAGAGCAGGTCCCCTGATTACCCAAAGGTATAAAATTCCCTCAGTTTTGTACCTGGTGTATTAATTCTGGTTCCCAACTTCTGTTCTGCACAAAGAAGATTAAATCCTCTTTCCATATCATCCAGCTGCAAAACACCTGCCAAGGTCAACAGGGCCAGAATTTCACCCAGAAATTTCCTTCCAGGCTGACTGTGAGGTTCCTGATGGTGATGGCACGTCAGGGCTGGAGCTGTGCTGCACTGCCAGAGCTCTGCAGGATCCCACTGGGCTCACACCCAGAGGGTGAAGGGCAGGGCATGCCCTGAAGTGATTTTAATTCTCTAACCAGTAAATGGACATAATTCAGGGAGTTTCTACAGCAATACCTATTGCAGCTTCTCTCTGCTTTCGATTTCTGTAACAAGGCAGACCTAAGTATGGCTTTTAATTATTTATTATTATTATTATAATTAAACACGTATCTGTTTATAATATATTTTTCCAAGTATGAAAGTAAAGTACAAACACTTGCATATCTGCTCCATCACATATTTATGTCTTTTACTGCTCTTCAAGGAAAAAAGTGAGATGGACTAGTCTGATCCAGATTTTTACTATAAGAAAATGAAATTAAATATAACTGTATTTAAGAGTGCAATACTATTGTTTATATACATATATGTATATGTCTATCAATGTATATACATTCATACATATATATATATGTGTGTACATATATAAGGACATACACATGTGATTTGAGTTTGCCTGTGCAAGCATTAAATTGCAGACTATCCCTCTGGAGATGAAGCTACTTTTTGGATCTTTTTTAGCTGAGGAGGATACAGCATTCCCATGGCTGTTGAACTGAGGAATGTAGCAGCAGTGTCAAGTCCGTGTCATGCCTCCATCATGGGACTTAGAGCGTTGTTCAACCTACAAGAATAGCTCACTATGTGCTCTACACAGAAAAAAAATTAAAAAATATATATAAATGGGACTGTACTGAATAAGTGAATTTAAAAATCTTCGTGTGTTTAAAATTCACTTTTTTTGATGTCAATCCAGCCAAGTATAGTCTCATGGTCATATGCCTCTCACAGTCAATTTCCTTCTTGAGAGAGTCATGAAACCCTGATGAAAATGAGACATTCTGTGGTTTAAGAATGCATTCAGAATTTAGGCTGAGCATTGTCAGAGCCATTATTTAGGATTTTTGAATTCCAAGAAAGCATCAGTTCCCGTGTACCTCCATTCATACTTTACCCAGGGACAGCAAAGTCCTTTTCAGGAGCATCACAGCAGCCCAGAAAAATCTGGAGCACTTGGGAGTAGAGCTGGACTTGTCATGCCCTGAACTGTGATCCTCTTCTAGCTCTCCTTTCATCCACCAAGACAGAGTGAGATGTATTTACAAATACCAGAATTAGCTGTACCATGTGATTAGTTAAGCCCTTTTTTAAAAACATGTGGGCTGGCCCCCTCTCCACCACAAGCCTTATAAATAACTCGCTTCCTGGCTGTTGTGTTGACAAACTGAGCTCCTTCCACCACCTCTGCCACCCCCACCTTCTCCCTTCACCAACACATGCTACTTCTCCCAGGACTTCAAAGTTTATTTATCAAGCATGTTTGGGGGATGGGAGGTGAGCAGGATGGAGGAAAGAGGAATCAGATTGTTCCAAAAATCAAAACCATCAATTAAAACCAAATTCTTTCCTACTGTATGTTGGGACACACAGGAACTAAGCCCCAGTGTGTCTTGAAAGTAGCACAAATGTTAGCGTGGAGTTGCTCAGGAAATCTTGAACTTCGGAAATCCTGCAGCACTTTTCAGGTGGCACTGAAGGGGACTGGAATCCACCCAGGTGGTGCACAGAGCCAGACACTCCCAGCCCTGTCCTGCTTATCTGGCTCGGTGATGCTCACTCAAACTCCCATTCCCAGGCTTTATGATCTTACTTAAAAGCCAGCTAATGACTGGCCTTGTGAAAATCCCTCTTCAGTGACAATGATGTGATCTTCAGGATATTCAAAAGTAAAATATCCCCCAATTTAAATGCAAAAGCCCTACTTTATACTGCATGCACAAACATAAAACACCTTCCAGTAAGTGCTTCACATCCAGTGCATTACACACAGGGCTGAAGGGACTTTTTTTTTTTTTATGTCAGAGTCATTAAGATGCAGGAATAAGTAGCAAGAAGTTTCAAGTGACCCACCACAAGTTAAATGCACAAACTTAGAGGTAAGGGGTTATCTCTGTCTCCTGTTCGGGAGTCTCCCAAATGCTGACTTGTTTTTTACCTATACAAAGCATCTGATGTCACTCCTGTGTGTGGGTGGAAAATGCTGTACAAAGGTTAAACAAGTTCTTTCATCCTTGCTCATGAAAGTAGGCTCATATTGCATTTCCAGTAACTAAGTGCATTACTATAACAGGTTGGGGATTTACTTTCTGCATGCGTCTGTACCTCTGGTGACTAACTGGCCATGAGCTCTCCCCATTCCTCATGATGTTGCTTAAATTATTGCTTAATCTGAATGCTCTTTTGGCCAGAGTTTAGAAAGGTAGTGCAGCCAACATTTCTTGCTATCTCGGTGAGCAGCCTTTCTAGCACAGCACCACAGAACCTGCTCTGCAGGCTACAGAAATGAACTTTTTAGAAATTGAAGTGCAAAGATTGCATCCCATGAAATAGTTTGTTTCTTCAGCCAAGTGCTCAAACAGAAAGATGTCACTGAGTTGAACACAGAAGCACACATTTGCATGTGAGCACAGGAAAAATCCCATTGGTGGTAGCTTAATATTAAGCAATAGATTATGAGTTTTGCTAGATGGAGGCCTAAAAGAATCTAGAATCAGTGGAGTTACCTCAGTGGGTATTATGCAATAGAACTGCCCCAAAGCCTCTGATAAAGTGTTTGGTGGTTTTTTCCCCCAGAAAGGCTGTTCAACACGTGGCAGCCCAGGATGCTGGAGAAACCCTGCTCATGGCTGAAACACGAAGGCCATGCACAAGTTTCACTCAGAGGTGCAGCTGGAGGCTGAGCAGCTTTACGTGAGTCATTTTAGTCATTTTCTGCCAGCGTGGCTCCCGTGCTGCAGGAGGGGAGGTGTATCAGCACACAGATCATCACAGCTACCCCAGGGAGGCTCTGAGCCTCCCACACTGCTGCCAGCTCCACCTGGGCCAGCCAGTTCAGAGCAGGGCAGATGTGTCTGTGCCAGCCCCAGTGCCAGCTCTGCACTGACAGCTGGAGCACAGCCCCTCTGAGATGAAGAGTATCAGCAAAGAGCCCAGATGGCCTGGCAGAAACTGAGCTGGGGTGCCTCGTATCTTCTAGCAGGGCTACTGGTGGAAATGAACCTGAGAAAGGGATGGGTGCTTGTGTGGGAGCATCTGCAGAACACACACACATGAAGAATTGTAGTTTTTTGAGCTGGAAAAGGCATCAGTTTCAGCTGTTAACCCAGCACTGCCAGATCTACCACTAATCCATGTCCCTCAGTGCCATGCTTACACTTGATTATATAATAATTAATGTATTATACAGAAGGCCAATTTTTGGTCTTTTAAATACCTTCAGGGTTGGTGACCACACCATTTCCCCGGGCAGCCTGTTTAAATGCTTGGCAACTGTTTTTGTGAAGACTTTTTTCCTAATATCTGATCTAAACCTCCCCTTGAAGGGACACTTTCCTCTCTTGTCCTGTAATTTTTTCTTGGGAGAAGAGACGAATGCCTACTTGGTCAAAACCTCCTGTCAGAGAGTTTTAGATAGTGATAAGGTTCCCCCTGAGCCTCCTTTTATCCAGGCTAAACACCAACAGCTCCCTCAGCCACTGATCATGGGATTTGTGGTGCATCCCCTTCCCCAGCTCCATTGCCCTTCTCTGGACACCCTCCAGAGCTTCAATGTCTTTATTGTTGTGAGGGGTCCAGAAGTGAACACATTATTGGCTAAAATGGAAGAAAACCATGGTGACAGCCCTAAAAAGGCCAGGTGAATGGCAGCCCAGAACATGCTGATAAGTGAGAATCATTAACAATCAGCAAGAAGAATTTGGAAAGTCACAGGCACTTTATTGACATATAAACTGCTACACTCTGGAAAAGGCTTGGCTCACTCCTGACGACAGCTCTGCAGGAAAGCTCCTGTAGAGTGTGGAATCTGTGGGGAAAAAAATGACAAATTGTGCATTATGAGGCGTAAGACAGAGTGGAAAACATTATAAACAGCATAACGTGACAGGTAAATGAATAATGCACTGCCAACAGGGACACTGCGTTCAGTTCTGGTCAGTGCTTTTAGAGGAGATAATGCAACAACAGAGGGGATTCAGATAAAAAATAATTAAAATAAATAGCGGAATTAAGAATTTTATATGTGAAAAGATAAAAAAGGATTAGGTCCATTTAATTTACAGACAAAATAAGAAGGAATATATTAGAGGTTTCAATATGATGACTCTAATACAAATGAAATATCCTGTGCTCCTATTCAATATTTCTCTCATTCAAAAATGTGGAAACATTACATGATAAAAATCCATAAGGAATGATAAAAGACTGTGTTTTTTCTCACAACTCCAATACAAAATTATTCCCTGGAATTCTTTGTTCTAGCAGAATCAAAAAGGACTGAATGCATATGAAGAAAACTAGAATATGCAAATCCATAAAGTTCAAGAAATAGTTTTCAGGAAGTTGTAAACATCATCAACATCATCTCTAGATTAAATATATCCTGCTGTGATATCATGCCAATTCCAGCATACATTCAGGAGAGGGAGAAGAAAGTATGGAAGGGAGGGTGCCATGAAAATGGTTTTTCTATAACTAATGGCATTATAACTTTGGATCTCTCATGCTCTGTTGGTACTAGGCCTAAGTTGTTCATGAAGGTAAGATTCATTCTTTTCCAATGGCAAAGCTTCTGGACTTAACCTTGCATTGCTATAAGCCAATGAATTTTAAACTCTATATGTGTGTGTGGAAAACCCATTGCCAATGCAGACCCAAATCATGCTGCCCTGTGCCTCAGGCTGAGGTAACATACAAGATAAAATCCACTTCTGGTGTGAAAGGGAAAAAATATTATCCTGACAAATTATTTAAAAGCAAATAATAACACTGAGAGCTATTTGTAACTGGAAAAAAACTAACAAGTCCCAGCAGAAACAGACTGGCAGGCAGAGAGTGGAGGAAACATTGCAGAGTTAATTAATTTATTATATAAATCCATAGCTTAACAAGTGATTAACACTCAATATAAATGCCATGAGCAAAAAAAAAAATGAACATTAGAGCTTTCAGAGAGCCAACCAGCATCCTTTTGGGAAGGTAGGACCAGTGCAGTATCAAATCTTCAGGAAGAAGTGGCTCATGACACACTGCATGTAGTGGCCAGATTTTTTCAAAACCAGAAGCTCTTCCTTCCCCATACCTTAAAAAGCCAACAAAACATACCAAACCTCAAAAATCTCCAAGCCCACATGCAATACAATGAGAGAAAGAGAGAAAAAAAAATTAAAACCCCCTGGTCTTTGTAACCCAGTTCCTCCTACATGCATTTCCCACAAAATGTCAACATCCCACAGGAATCTGCCCACGTTACACATCACAGCACAATGCTCCCGACAAAGGCATCTCAACCCATGATGTTTCAGGCAGCCTTTCAAACCGCCCTCAGTGTAAGTAGGTTCACCGGCTCTGTAATTAGGTGTTAAGTTTGATCAATCCGGGAATTTTTGCAGGGAGAGGCTTCTTTGGCTGTTCAGCCTGATTTATGCCGGCATGGTCTGGCTGGAAGGAACAAAGGTACATCCTTTGAAGAAAATGAGACTTTCCATAGTCCTAGTGAAGCAATTAAACATATGTTCAGGTTCATTCCTATTTAAAGCAGCCTTTAATCAAGCGTGGGGACCTCAGTGGTCCTGTCAGTTCCACGGAACTTAAACAGGCAGGTGACTGCTCCCCTAAAGAGGCTTTAATTTATAAACATCAATAATAATGTTAATAATCATCATCATCATAACAACATCTGCTCTGTTTGGCTTTACATGATAACAGCAGACTTCGGGAGGGAATTCTGATAAATTAAAAGCACAGGTTCTTGCCATAAACAAAGCTGGGGAGACGACATTGGAATAATACTGATCCTTGCCAGTACAGTTTTCTTTGGTACATGGCAGAGCACTGCAGGGTTAAAATGGCCATTCAAAATGCCTCTTTGGTGTGTGATTAATTCTCAGCAAGTCAGTATTCCTACTGCCCCTGAGAACTGAAGGGTGTGTCATAAGTTTCATTTCAGTCTCCAAAATCAGGGGTTAGGACAAAAGAAGGTGGAAAAATATAATTTTAGGACACCAGGAGGTAAAAGACAAAATGTAAGAGAAAATTATAGGGCCATGTCAGCAGCCATTTCTGCAGAGGGGTGCACAGCATGTTTTCAGGTGTTTTACTAATCATTACACTGCTATGTGTTGAGAGAGCTGCTGCTAATGACTCTTCTCCTACTCCAAACTCTCTGCCCAGAATGTGAATAACAACAAATTTGGCAATCAATTCTTGAAGTTTCAGCACCAATCATGTCTGGCTCCACTCACTAATCTAAACATGCATGGGGCTCTGTTTTCACCACACATACCTTAATTCCCACAAAGCTGATTTACATTGTTATCTCTCAGGTGTATTCCGTGTCTTCCTGCGGCCCCTTTCAACTTCCAGATGAATTTTGGATACACCATCAGCCAGACAGCACATCGTGGCTCTATGGTTTCCAGTGCTCTGTTACAACTGATACTCTGATATTCCCTTTATTTTTTTAAATTTACCTTTCTATAACTTTTAGTTAGCAATTATGAGAGGAGTATAGGGCCGTGGGCACGCAGAACTCCCTGGTGTTCAGGGACAGCTGCCACACTGCAGGTGACTGTCTGACCACACTGTGATAAAAAACAACAGATCTGCTTACTGTAGAAGAGTTTTCCAGATGAATTTTTGTTTTTACAAATCTAATCTTCACTCATATTTTGTCTTTCTGAGAAAAATTACAGCATTTTATTACTGGTTAATTTTCTGAAGTAACTTTGCTTTTGCAGTTGCCTGTGATACAACCAAAATCTTTGCATCTGCTATATATATGGGCATGTATATAAATACAGATACATGCACAATAACATATGTGGAGGCATCTTGATTATGATTTGGGGGAAATATTCAAAATTACGAAAGAGCAAATTCAGTGGTTAAAAGGCATATTTTAACTGGGACATGGTGCAATTCTTCCCTCTGATCTCTACTGTGACCTTATGTAAACCACATTATTTCGTGAAATATTCTGATCTTTCTAGTCAGTGATTGTGAAGCAACATTTTAAAGGAGGGTTTTCAGGCATATTACAGTTTCTTATTCCATGGAAATGCAAGGGAGGAGAAAAAGCACTCTTATCTTACCTAATCATTCAACACTTGTATTAATGATACATTCATACACTTAATAACTTTCTGGGGTTTATTTTTATGTTAATATTAATGAAAAACACACTGAAAGACAAATCATAAAAAATGAGAATTTTAATGTCTGAATCATCACTGAAAGGACGGAGTGACAACATATGGATGATCTATCAGATGGTCCCAAGCCTCTAAACCTTGGGACCAAGCCTGAGTGCAGCATCAGACCTCTAAGTTCATGGTAAGTGATTTAAACATGAAACATCTGGGGTTTTAGACAATTGTGTCTAAAAAGTAAAGTGCAACTCCCCAAAATATGGTTATTTTAAAAAACATAATAGTTTTTAATTCTTAAAGTCCTTCTGCAGTATCTTGAGGAGGATTTTGGGGCCAAGCTTTTCTGCGTTGGCTCCTCGTGGCTCCACAACATACTCAGTGTTGTGCATTTCCACCCACCGGGTCCTCTGACTTTGTCAGCTCAGTTTTCACACCCTTGTTGAGCTGCTGTCAGGACATGCTTGAGGACGTGGCACAGGGGAGGAGGTGGATGGGATCCAGTGAGGTTCACCCCTGTGTTACACTGGAGAGGTGCAGCAGCAGCTGACAGACACACAGACAGGCTCAGCCCACACCTCTCCCTTTGTGTGGCCACAGCTCACAGAAGCCAGGAGGGGAGGGGACAGGTTGGGCAAAAAGCAAGTGTGGGGATGCTAGCCTGTTTTTGTTTGTTTGCTTTTTGTAAAACTGGTGGCGATAAAAAGCCAACGTAAATTACAGTTACTTATCATATCTGCAATTATTAGGGAGAGCTGTTCCTAGTTTCAGTCCTAATTAAGGCACTACTAATTTCAGACGGTGTTTTTATCAGTGTGAGGGACTGCAAAAAATCTCCCCATGAAAACAAGCAATGACCATGAAGGTGTAAAATGAGATAATTACAGCCTGAAACAAAGGAAAAACAACGTTAGTATTCAATTACCTCAACGATAATTCAAAATTGCATCTGATGGCCTTAACTTAAGCATCTACTTAGGAACAGCAACCATTTTGTTTCTTGTTGGTCCTAATTTACATTCCTACAACGGTGCTGGAATAAAAAAGACAAGCCAGTGACCAAATGGAGGTGCCTGTATAGCCTTGAAGCAAAACGCTCAGGGTTTAAACTCCCTTTACTGCAACACGAGCTTGGCTAGGGGCGATTGGCTCTCTGCTTTCATCCACGACAGGCACAGAAGCAGCCAAGTTCAGGTTCAAGAGTCTCTCAAAAGGCTCTTCAAGCCCACATGCCTTTCTCTGGCTCCATGGTGTGAGAGCACTGGGCTCCTCGAGCTCTCCAGAGCTGCTGCAGCACACCTGCCATTGAAAACCTCCAGCAGGGAAGATGAGCAGCAAAACTGCTTCCATTTTTCAGGTGGAAAATAGTCCATTGTCAACAAATTCCTCCACAGAAAGCAAAGGAGAGAAGATCATCAGCAGAGCCCTGTAGAGTGGTGAACCCTCCACCCACAACAGGTTCAGCATCTCTCTGAACACCCACAAGGAAAGCTGAGCCCTCCTTTGTTTGCTTTCTCCTGAGTTTGGAGGCTGAAGCCCTCTAAGCACATCAGGGTAGGACCAGCCCATCCCAACTGTGGGGACCCAGCAGCCAGACCCCAAATCTCTGCACCATCTCCCAAAGGAAACCCTCAGGGCTGCACAACAGAGAAGAATAAATAACACAAAAGGAGGGGAAAGAGCAGTTATGAGAAACAACCTCCAAATGATCACGCCTTGATGTGTTTATTTACATTACTTTTCATAAATTCCACCGGCCACATCCTTAATCCCAAAGATTCTGAACTATGCAGCAGAACCATTATTTTCCCTGGACAGGGATACATTCACTTTCAAGACGTTCCTTGGAAACCCTTCTACAATTAAGTCTTTATTAAAATCTTTCAGAATAAATAGCAGGTAAACTTAGAACAGGCTCCCTCCAGGTTTTGCCAGTAGAAATGCAAGTGCTGTGTATATCCTGAGGGACAAGTGATTTGTTGCCAATAACTTAACAGAGTGCTGCTTACAAAAATATTCTCCCTTCTTCCTTAATAAGGTCCATGTCCCAGGTGTCTGCTCATGAACACTGCTAAAGTGAATAGGTGAGAGACTGGGCAATCTCTGTTTCTTCGGGATTTTTTTAAGTGTCCTTTTAAACAAAAATTCTTTTAAAATTAATTCATGCTAAAAAGAAGGCAATACCTCCTACTTTAATGCCCTTAACTCTGCAGGAAAACAAATGGTTCCACAGAACATTAGCAGCAATCAAAAGGCAAACCATCTACAGTTAATCAAAGCAAACATTACAGGGGACACAAGTTTGCTTTCTCTTACAGTAAATGAGTGCATATAGATATCTACTTGGGTAAATAGGCTTCTCAGAAAGTTGGGGTTTTTTCTGGAGAAACCCATAAAACCTGGAAGTTCCAAATAGATATTTTTATGTCCTACTGTGTGGTCACTCATAAACTTTATGTACATTTTACTGTAAAAGAACCATTGCCACTGATTACTACTGCCTTATTGCAAGCCAAATATTTATTTGAAACAATCTCATAAGGAATATATTTGCAATATTTTAAGCAGCTAAAGTTAATGATCATAGATGGAATTAAATGAAGCCATTATTTGAAAACCCTGCTACCATGCAAGGTGTATTTTCTCACAATATACTCATCTCAGCCACGCTGGCCCCGTTTCTGAAAATTCTTTTCCTGCATTGTTCTAGCCCAGCAGTCATTTTGCATATTGACGTTCCTGTGCAAATAGACATGCTTAGAAATGAGGTTCCTTGGCATTTCCTGAACTTCAGAGTGTTTTCAAGTGCACTTCCTAATGCCTTTTACACTTGAGAAGGACTCGTGTAGTTTTAAAGAAGAAATATGAATTCTCATGGCATGAACACATGCTTTGTGATGGATATAGATTTTGCAATGTGTGCCAAACTATCCACTCTGAATGTGCTGCTGTTGTAGAGAGAGTCACATGCTTGCTTCTCTTGAATAGAATTATGCTGTAAGCCACTGTGAATCAAAGTGTCTCCTAAACAAATAAAGTATGTACAACAAGCTCAGTAACAACAGAACAGGGTTCAAAGGGTTGCAAGTATTAAATAACATGGTGAGCTGGAGGTGATCAAACACACAAGGTGTGTATTTAACTCTAGAGTCTTTAAGAAACTTTCAGCCTGGTTTAATTACTCATGAAAGATATTTTAATGCTGTTTTGCAAAAGGTCTTCATCTTGCTGCATGTTATCTTTCCAATAAATTTCTCTTGCCCCTCAGGCCGAATCATTTCAGTAGAAGTGCATTGATCAAGGAGTGTAATGATTCTCTTCCCCTGCGCCTGACATTTCAACCATTTCATTTTTAGAGGTTTTTCTTTGATTTTCTTAATCATTAGCTTGTTTTATATCTGTGAGAACAGGGGGGATGCATACTTAGGTCTATTCAGCACAGCTCTATCATCTTGTTTTTACACCAACATAAAATTGGCTTAACACAGTGATAAACCAGGCCTGTAACAGCCAGTCCTTCATATCTCAGGAGGACAGAATTAATCTCTGGGTTTTGGGTACCCTTAGTTACTGCAGAGTTGCTCTCATCATTGCTTTTGGTTTCATAATTAAGCTCACTGCTGTTTTACCAGTCCCTCACATCTTGTGGAAGCCTGTGTGATATCCAGTGCACAGAAGCCTGAATGTGCTTAGTTTTTTAGGGAATATTCATCAGACCAGGGGATTTGGGTTTGCAGATTCTCTGTCAAAGGTATCTCACAGCTGTGGCTTGATAAACTCTAATGCTTGCATTTGCTCATCATCCAGAAGGAAAGAAAACTGATTTGATACATGTATCTCAAGAAGCGAATTTTTATAAGGCAGATGCAGAAAGACAGTTCTGGCTTCTGGGATGGCTGTGTGAACAGGAAGGACACCTCCCATCATGTCAGGGTTTGACGAGTGCCACTGCACTGAGTCCGACTCTCTTTCAGCACTGTTTCCACATCCAGGCAGCCATCGCTGCTAGAGCTGCAGTTTTGTGATAGCTGTCACACGAATTCTCTTTTCAGCTGGCTTCATGTGTTCCTAAATCAATCCACAGCTCCTGCCATAAGGAGACGTTTGTTTCTTGAGAGGAGAAAGACGTGCTGAGTGATGTGGGAAGAGGGACACTGAACACATTCAGGATGTCAATGTCGAGGATGCCAATCCCACAGATAGAGCTCATGGTTTCTTCTGGATACCTCAGAGCCCTTCCAAAGTATCTCAAGCCATCTGTGTCCTATCTCTGCTGTGGGTCCGTGTCCCTGCCCTGCCTGCTGCCTCCCATCGGGGTGAGTGGGCTCCTGCCTGCCTGCCCAGTAGTGAAATGCATTTCTGCCAGTGCAGCTGAAACAAGGATTGTGAGCAAGTGTCAGGTTTTTTGTCAAAGGCAGCTCCTGCAGCTGCTGGGGCTGGTGCAAGGACAGGACAGGAGCGTGTGACAGGAGCAGGCAGGACGTCAAGCTGCCAGTGAGCTTCATCTTCTGCTTATGGTTTCACATCTCACTGAGTCCTGCCAAGGAAGAGAGAGGAGACCCTGCCCCTCATCCTCTCTCCTCCCCAGCCACAGGCTCCTTCGCATTCCCTTGGGATGGTTCTAGTGATCAGGTAGCCCTGGGGCAAATCAATTCAGAGAATTGACCTAGTGGAAATCCAACACTGCACATAAATAAATATGCAAGTAAAAGAACAATTTGCTGCCAGATATGTCAACATGTCAAGAGAGTGTGCTGGCCCTGAGGCCACACAATTTCCAAAGCCAATATGAAGAGGGAGAAAGGTGCCTGCAGCTGGAGAGAAAGGACAGGGGAGATGGAGCAGGACCTTTCTTTTGAGTGAAAGATGGGCACTGACTTGGCAGGGCTGCTGTTGGTATAAAATCACCACCTCTAGTACTGTGCCACCTGTGCTTAGAACGGAAGGGGGCTTAACAGGGAACAAAAGTCATAGAGAAAAATTTTAGTCCCTGAAGATTCATTCATCAGGGTTGATTGATTAATTAGTGGACAGAAATAGACTTCTCTGGGCAAGTGGTTATGTTATGTCAGTTGTGAGATTCCTTTATCTCAGTTGTGGTCATGGAAGGAGCCCAGAGACATCTACAGCTACCTGAGAGGAGGCTGCAGCGAGCTGGAGTCTGTCTCCTCTGCCATGTCCCAAGTGAAAGGACAAGGGAGGATGGCCTGAAGCTGCACCAGGAGAGGTTCAGAATAGATACTAGTAAAGAAATCCACTGACACAATGATCAGGCATTGCAATAAATTGCCCAAGCAGCTGGTGGAGTCTCTGGAAGTGTTCAAGAGCCTCTGGATGTGGCAGCTGGGGACATGGTTATGGGGTGATTGTGGTGGTGCTGGGTTGACAGTGGGGCTGGATGATCTTGCAGGTCTCTTCCAACCTTGATGATTCTGTAATTGCACCCTCTAGAGACAAGGCTGCTTTGTGGAAATCTGCAATAGGGATGGTTTTCATCTTGTCCATCACAGATCCCTGGAGTTCCCTGTTAGGGGGCTGAAGGCTGGCAGGGTGACCCACTGCCCAGGATCTGGGCTGGCTGCCTCACCTCCTGGCAGACCCTTGAGAAGTCATCTGTGCTCTCAGAAGCTCCTGACCCCACAGAATTAGGAACTCAATTCCCTCTGCACAGCCAAAGCAGCAAAAATGAAGAGGGGCAATAATACCACTCTGCTATTGCTACCACTGAAGTAAAAATAAATAGTTAAAAAAATGGTTGGGGTTTTTAATTTTTCAATATGTGTATTTAAAAATAAAGAACATCTATGTGTATTTAAAAATAAAGAATATTTGTATTTAAATATTGCCCATTACCATTTACCAATACAAATATTACTATTTGTATTTAAAAATTACCCATGTTTTATACTACATGATCATGATGCTCACCTTGTATTTTCTCCATGAGAATATGTATGGTTTATCCTGACAAATCACTAGCCTTAGTAAGAGCAGACCCAAATCTTTGACAGGAAATTGTGTTACATAATTTAAAGCTATTTTATACTAAGTCTAATCAAGGTAGAGGAAAAGCCCTCACTGTTATTCCTAAATGGATAGGATCTTGCTAATTTAAGAAAACCAAAAATAACATTTCTGAACATCTCATACTAAAATTAAAATTCAAATAAAGAAACAAACTTTCTCAAACATTCTCCAAAGAAGGTGTTATATATTGCTACAGTGGAATTTCATCGGGACACACTGAGTTCTTTTCAATTCTCATTTTTTGCATAACCATCTCCTTGTCCTCTTGTTTGCATTGATCTGAATTTACAGGGTTTGCTGCCACCTTTTTCAGTTACTGAATTCAGAAAGATTCCCCTTCAAGCAATCTTACCTGTTCTAAGAAGATTTTGAAATAATTTAACTGCCTATTAGTTAAACTAATAACTTCAGGATGGCTTTACATGTGCAGTATGCCAACAGGTCCAGTTCTCTATCTTTAATAAATACACCTAATAAAGTTGCTGAAAATTTTGTGTCTCTGTGTGCATAGAAGGAAATGAGCTCTAAACTGGTAAGATTTGGAGAGGAAAAAATCCAGAAAGAGCATCTTTTTTTGCTTTGTGAAGTTTTTAGGTTTCATCAGTCATGCACGTGGTGCATACAATCTGTCAGTATAATTTACCTGAGTTCATTCACCATTTTAGTCAGTGAAAAGCTCACCACCTGTGCTAGATGCTAAAGTATTGATAAATAATATATGTGGAAATTAGTTACTATTAATGTGTAAAATGTTGCTATATTAATAAGTTCCCACTAGGCAAAAGGAATTTGTATAATTAAGATCATTAATCTGTAAAAAAGTGAGTTTTTGAAGTTGCCTATGATATGTATCACAACATTATCAGAAATTATTAAAAAATAATAAGGAAGGGAGCAGTTCTCTACAAAGGCAAGATAATGGAACTTTGGAGCTTCTGAAAATTCTTAAATGTTAGACACTCATATAAAATGTTTTGTTTATTCAAGATTTGTTATTCAACTCAAATAAAATGCTTGGTTTATTTAAGATTTGTTATTCAGCATAAATATGAAGACTGACAAGAATGTTATGTAAGCAATTCAGTGAAACTTGCAGGACACAGCATCATCTTTACTTGGCTTAAAATGTCTGCCCAATGCCATAAGCATACAAGACCTGTGCTTTGTTTAAAGTTCTGATGGAGAATTCAGGGCAAGTAATTTCATCTCCCTGTGTCTTCATTTTTTCACACTCATCTCTGTGCTGGAGGATACTGGGATGTAGTATTGGAAACATTAAGGGTTTAATTATCTCTTTCTGAGCATCACTGCTCTTACCTCAGAACAGCACAGAAGAGAAATGACACACAGTTTTTCAGGTTTCTTTGACCCTCCATAAAAGAGAAAAGAGTTAGTTACAAGGTGTTGCTCACTGACACACTAGGGGTGAAATTCTAAAGATGCGGGTTTGCCACCATCCTCAACAGGGTTGGGTTTCATTTGTCTTTGATGGGATTTTGCACACTGCCTCATTTCAAACTATACTTATTACATGTTTCACTAATATCTCAATTTGAAAAGGGAAAACATCTCAACTTGTAAAGCAAAACGTGTCCTCTTGAGGAATGTTATGCATGAAGAGGGTGACAAGGAGCAGCCATTTCATCCAGAAAGCTCTGACTATGAGAGTCTGGCTTTAAATTTATCACAGAAGAAATAAAACACCACCTAAACTGTGGGCATTGTTTTGACTCTAAAATATGCACCTTTGTTCCATGCCTTGGCTGCCATCGAGGTATCAGATGTTTGAGGTGCTGCCCAAGAAGAACAGGCAGGTTTATTGCTGTTCCCTGCTTCTGTTTTTGCCAAGCTGCAGCAATCAAACGAACAAGGAAAGTCATTTCTACAAGGTGGAGTAGATATCTGTTAACATGCCTGCTGATTTTATGGTGGAGTAGAAGGAACATAGCTGTAACTGCTTGCTGTAGAACACTCTTAAACTTGCATTTATTTACATAGCATCTATGGCATTTAGCCGGCTGAAGAGAATTGATTAGCAAGGAGGCTGTTAAACAGCAGTCCTATAGCAGGCACTGCACCGAGGATTAGAGGTTTATTTCACTAATTGCCCTCCTGTAGTCTTTATGAGTCAATTCTAAAAAAAATAAAGGAGCGCTCCAAACTGTGTTTGGAATAAAAGCAGAGTGATGCTTTTCACAGCACAGAAATCCCATAGATGAGCTCTTTTAGAAATGGGTTTAGGATTTTCCAGCCAAATTTTTCCTCTCTGGTGAACTCTTGCTGTATCCTTACTATTCTGTTTAACCCTAGAAAGCACAGCATGCTGAAAATCAGACCTGCAGCAGACACAGTAGGGATGATGTTTTCTTAGCTGTCCACCACAGCTGCTTGGGATGTAGGAGCCACACAACATTGTTTTGAAGAATTTTTTATCAGGGGAAGCAGAAATAAAGCCCTAACCTCTGTGGTTTTAAAAAGTAACCAGAAAAAAGGAGATGTGCAGGCTGCACCCTTAAGAGCAGTGCTGGTACTCACACGAAAGGCTGAGGCTCCAGATGCCTCCCGAGGTTTCCAGGGCATGGACAGCACCACTAGAGGGCTCACAAAGTATTTAAAGGGTTATTACGTGTGGAACATGAAAAATAATCTCCTTTTACTTTCTGTTCCCCTATTTGTACAAGTAACAAATTTCAGAACTGAACCTGCTAATAGGTGCCTTTATTTTAAAGTCAGTCTCATGCACTGTGACAGGTTCTCCCCACGTGGGGACATTTCCACCTCCTGACCTCTCCTGTGTAAACAGGCTTTCCATGGAAAACAGTTTTGGCCCGATAATGCTGCAGTCACCAGCCAGAGGCAAAGCAACATCTGCCCTTGCCAGTGCTTGCAGAGGAATGGAGGAGTTCCGGGCATCAGATATAGAAATATAGCAACACTGAGGTATTTTATATGTCAGACTTTCCGGAAAAAAAAACAAAAAAAACAAAAAAAACCACAAACAAACAAAAAAACAAAACCTCCCTCCATAAACTTATTTCCCTTCCTCTTCTTATAAATTCTGGGATAACAGACTGTCAGGCATATGAAGATTCTGTTATATTGTTCATGGGTTCAGGGAGGTTGGCCATTCCTACAATTAGATATGAAAGCTATTTGTGGCTACTAATACATAATGTTAACTACCCCTAAAACACATTTCCTCTTAAGAATCATGATCTATCTTTGTTGATGGGGGAGAATACCAAACTAGCATAATGAATTTTCTTTTTTGTCACAGCCCTGAAGACCTTGTTACAACATTTGGTGTTGAGAGTAGAAATGTTCTAATATATAGCCCCAAACTAAAAAATGTGAAGGCAATAACCACAGGGGTGTTTCAATGCTAACTGAAATTAATTTCCTTTTTTTTTTTTCTCTTTTCTTTTCCCTTTCCTCTCTGAAACAGACTGCCAAGGGAATTATTATGATTACTCTGCATGTTTTGCAGATGGTTGGCTGCTGCACAGGGTTCTCAAGAGAGGTCAACATCCTATAGCATCCAGCTTGGATGCTGCCCTACAGACCAGCTGAGCTATGGAAGTCCTTAGTCAGCACAGCTTTTGCTGACATGACTAATTAAAGTCTCTGGTACGTGTCACCTCCTCAAGGCTCAGACTGAAGCCCTTTCATGAGCTGGGACCTGATTTTACTCTCCTATTAAACCCAGTGGATGTACTTTACTTGTGAGAAGTGGAAGCTGAATTGGACTTTTACCTTTTAAAATATTTGTATGTCTATGCACAGATATACACATGAAAGCTGTAACTCTGATGTGCTCAGAAGCCATGTTCAAGGATATTTTCAGGAGCTTCAGCTAAACCTCATAAGGTTTTCTCTTAAGGATGCTAGAAACAGGGACGTTGGTTATATCATGTCATTGCTGTGAGGACAGGAAGTTTTCCTGCTTTTTGGCTTTGCTATGTGGCATCCAAACAGGTCAGAGAGTCCATGGGGACAGGCTGATGGGAGACAGCAGCCTCTGTGTTTATTTAATCTGGAGCTTTTAAGTCCACATTTCTGGTAGCACTGCACAGTGATGTGGAAGAGAAAAAGGGGCAATATTGATATAATGCTGTAACACCCACCTGGAGGGTCCCCTCCTTTCTTTATGAATGCCAGTAATGTAGACACTCTGCTTCTGTGACTACACTGACTAAAGATCAAATTAGGAATAGCAACTGCCCCAAAGGCTCTGTTTGGTTAGGATACTCACATCTGCTCCTCCTTCCAAAGAGTGAGAACAATGCAACAAACGCAGACTTTCAGACCCAAGGAAGGGGGAAGGATCAGCTGCTGCAGGTCTTGGAGTCAGCCAGCCCCATGCCTGACAGCAAGGCTGTGGCTGGGGTCAGGAACAAACATTGCTGCTTGTACTGAGAGTTTGCTCCTGCACATGGCATCGACCCCAGCTGTCCAGACCTTGGGGAAGGTGTCCAGGGCTTTAGCCTTAGAGGGAGACAGAGAATTCTCTGCCATTTGAGGCCTTCAGAAGACCACTCCATTCTCCCCAACGTGCATCCTGAGAGAAAATTCCTGGAAATCTGTCTTTATTACAGCAGTACCATCCTTCAGGACAGGAACAAGTTTTCCTGACACATCCATCTCACAGGGACAAATGCATGGAGGTGATAATGCTAAATAAAGTCCAAGATTTTCAAAGCTGCCTTGAGTAAAAGCTGGATTTTCATATCCTTTAGGTATTTAGAGCCTCAGCCCTCATTGTCTGAACTGCACCCACATGGGCAGTCCCTGCAAATGTGGCATTATGTAAGTTTGAGTTTCAGATTTATTGTTTAAAATTATTTTGGAACCAGTGACTGACACAGACACATCTCCTCATCTATGTCAACAAGTCACAGTTCTTATAATTTGAGGTTGAAAGCATCTTGGATTTCTAAAATGCAAATTATATATTTATGCTAGAAATTGATGTTTAATATCATTTATTACAAGGTGGGCTTTTTCATTTTGAACAATTTTCACAAAGTTGCATACCACTACTTATGTATGATGAGGTTGTATAGACCAATAAAAGGAAAGAAATTACAAGGTAAGGTTGATGATAAATTGATGATATATTCCTAACTCATGCTGTTGTGCCTAGTTATTGCAGGACTGACAACCAGCTCATGATAATTGCATATTGTAGAGGGGGGGTGGAATCTGCGGGGGGGAAATTATTATTTTGTGTTCATGTTACTTTCTCTGAACTTTCCCGGCATGTTTGATTAATATCTCTTTTTTATGTTTTGAGCTCATAAGACCTGCAAACTCAAATGCAAACTTCCTGATGGATCAGGAAGAACAAGGCTGGTTTTGACTCTTGTCAAAAACACAACAATCTTAATTATAGAATCAGAGAATCTTAGAATTGTTTGGGTTAAAAGGGACCTTAAAGATCTTTTCATTCCAACCTCCTGCCATGGGCAGGGACACCTTCCACTATCCCAGGTTGCTCAGAGCCCCATCCAACCTGATCTTGAACACTTCCAGGGCTGGAGAGTCCACAGCCTCTTGACACAACCTGTCCCAGTGTCCCACCACCTTCACAGTAAAGAATTTCTTCCTAATATCTAATCTAAGTCTACCCTGTTTCCATTTAAAGGCATGATCCCTTGTTCTCTCAATAACTGCCCTTGTAGAAAATCTTGATTCTGTTTTTACCACAAAAACATGCAGTTCTTGCTTGTCTTTGCTCCCCATTTTTGACAAAGCTCATTATTTCCAGAAGAGACACCAGCCTGTCTTGTTTCTGTTTGTGAGAGAAGGAGCTGTTACACGCAGGCACCGCAGGTTTCTGTTGGTCTCTGTTTTTTACTGTTTCCTAGAGTTCAAAAGCAAATTCACTCTCACTGAATATCGATGTAGTTTCAATCCCAGAGCAGTGGTGGTATCTAGAGAGGAGTTTAGTCATTTTTGCTCTCTCATTTTACACTCTTATGTCCTTAACCCAATTTAAATGGTCAGAGCACTCCAGGCCAGCGATTTTTGTTCTCTCAGTAGGCACACGGTCCCCAGCACTACAGGGTCCCACTCCAATGAAAACATTAAGTGCATCTCTACTAGAAATGCTAAATAATTGATCACAAATCCCTAAATCATACAATGCAATGTAATTTCTTCTCCCAGATTTTCTTACACTATTATTTATATCAGCTTATGGTATCGATAAAAGAAATTTGTAATGAAATTCCAGAGATGCTTTGATTTAATGTGGTTACAGAGACTATCATTGCAAGTGGGAACAAATAGCTCTAATGGATTTTCTAGTACCTTGTTTTCATCATTCATAATAGACTTTCATCTGTGCTGGTCGGAACTGTAGGATGTCTGTGTGTTCTGTACCCAGACTTTAACAGATCTATATTTTATGGCCCTACAGTAAAAGTAATTGCAGGTTTTATAATGTCTGTGTACTGTTCCGACCGAAAGCAATCCATTTAGAGACTTCTGAAGAGTTGAGTTGTTTCAGTTACAAGTGCATGAGCTGAGACAAGTTCCAGTCATGCAGCCAGCCAGTTACCTGCCTCTTTTTAATGAGGGCACATTCCAGAGATCTACCTTTCTTTTCCTTTCCCTGTACCAAAATAGAATAAGTTTTTTGAACGTGAGGGGTTTGAGCTGAAAGAATCCTGCCCCTGAGTTTCCTCAGTTCAGAGGAAGTGCAGGAATGTGGAGGCCAGCACAGAAGATGCTGGCAGCTGGAAGCAGCAGTGAGGGCAGGATGCCAGCGTGGATGCTCACCCTCTTCCCAAATCAGACCCTTCGGCTGCGGCTCACACTTGACAAAAATCAAGAATTGATTTTGATTCACTGTCTGACCTCAAATTAGCTTTCAAAAGCCGTGCAACCGTTCTTGGCAATCTCACCTTAGGAAAGCAGGAACTAAGGCAATCAGAAAAACAAAATCACTTCCTTCTTTCTTTTTTTTTTCTGTTTTTCTTTTTTTTTTTTTAATGTTAAATGACAGGGTAATAATACCCTCTACATAACATTGGAGGGTTCAGCCAAACATTTGTACCTACACAGCCCTGTACAGCACTGCCTCCTGCCCCCATGGTAACAGCCAGCCCTGCAGCAAGAATCTGGCCCCAGAAAAGGAGAAGGTAACAGGGGAATGTGGCTTTTTAAAGACACAAATGCCCTCTAAATGCCAGTTCTGCCATTTGCACCTCTCAAGACTGAGAGTATCTCAGTCCTAATGTTAACAGTGCCTTTTTCACTGTATGTGATGAATGGATTAATCGTGCTGTTATCAGAATAATTAATCTTGTTTGACACTCCAGGCAAAAAATCCAATATGCTGGGTTCCACAGACATGGCAGTGCTTCATAATATTTTGTTATTTTTAAAATGTATAATTAATAAGAAGAGCAGGAAATCCAGAAGAATCAGCCAGCATTAAAATAAGCAGAAAACAGAAAGTCAAGGTATCTGGACTTGTCTCAGTTATTTCAATGTCAGTATCAATTAAAAAGAAACTCCACAACTGAGAGACAGACAAGATCCAGTTGCATCTGGCTACAACACAGATGCCACTTCCTAAACTACTTGAAACCATTTCATGTCATGACATTAATTATTTGTCCCAGTGATTAGTCTAATTTTTAAATGTTACTATTATCACAATTTGCTCCTTGACTGATACATCCAGATGTATCAACTGGAGAGAAAAGGGTAGCCAGCCTATACTTTTGGCATTGTCAGTCTCCCAAAAGCAGCCATTCAGCACAAAAACTTGTGCATGGCTAATTAGGAAAAAAAGTATTCTTTAGTCTTATGGGTAGACAATTAGACAATGCTAGTACTAATCATGTCATTTTTTATTTGCAGAATGGCTCCCTAAAGACTTTCCTTGATTCAGACAATACACATTCTTCCTCCAGCTCTAGAAAACCAGGTGAATCAAACAGTTATTTCCAAACACTGCATTTTTTGGCTTAAAATTTACCTCCCCCTGCAACACATCCACATTATATTCTTATGTGCTATTTCCCCCACAGGTTAAATGCTCATTCTGAGACTGTATTCAATATTTTCTGTGTGCTTGGTTCACCTCTCTACCAGGTAAAATAAGTAATAACATGCTTGGAGCTCCTACATGGACCAGTGAGGCTTGTTTGATGCAATCTTCAGTGGTGGCCTGGACACCACTGACCTGCTGTAGCTCTGAACCTGTCCTGAGAGACAGAAAAACTTTTATTTCTATTTTCAGGTGGAAAAAAGGGTCACTTCAGAGGGAGCTGCTAAATGACATCTTCATTCTGTAACATCCCCAGCTGGACGTGCCATAGAGCAGATCTGTGTCACTCCAAGCTGCCTGTGAGGAACTGATGTGCTCGTACACAGACCTGATCATGGGACTTTGGGAAATTGGGAAATGAGAAGAATCTGCCCGAGTTTTTAATCAGAGAAGAAAACAATCCATGGGACAGACACTCAGTTATGGTCATTTGCCATGGCCTTACAGATTTCAGCTGAATAACTTCATGTAGTAGCAGCAGCAGCAAGGTCTGGCCCCTTGAGCTGCTGAAGAGAGGTGGAAGGAAGAAACAATGGTCACAGGGAAAAACAATTTACTCTGAAGTTCTGTGTGTTCTTGGATCAATGTGAAAGGGTGTTATACTATTTAGAGATATGAAAATGCATTCCTGACCCACAAATGAAATCTCCCCTCAGCCACCATGATGATACTTCAGTCCTAAAGGAGACCTCATGGAAATACACAAAGCAGAATCACTGCTGCCCATTCAAAGCTTCCCTAAAATCACATGCATTTGCCAGCCACAAGACCTATTAAACATCTGGCAGGGGTTAGACACTTACATGTCATGATTAGAGGTGATCTGCTGGAAGCTGTCCCAGTTCCTCTCAGGGAAGATGGATGATGGATTTCTTCTGTGAGAAGCTGCTGGAAGATTCCCCTGTGTCTGACCCCACACTAGAACAAGGGAAAGGTGTGAGGAGTCCTCCCCTGAGGAGGAAGGAGCAGCAGAGAGGAGTGGTGAACTTGCTGCAGCCCCTATTCCCTGTCCCCTTGTGCTGTTAAGGGCTAGGAGATGGAGAAATGGGAGTGGAGTTGAGCCCAGGAGGAAGGGAAGGGAAGGGAAGGGAAGGGAAGGGAAGGGAAGGGAAGGGAAGGGAAGGGAAGGGAAGGGAAGGGAAGGGAAGGGAAGGGAAGGGAAGGGAAGGGAAGGGAAGGGAAGGGAAGGGAAGGGAAGGGAAGGGAAGGGAAGGGAAGGGAAGGGAAGGGAAGGTATGCTTTTAATTTCTCATTATGCTACTCTGCTTTTATTGGTAATAAATTATTCTGATTTTCTCATGTCAAGTCTGCTCTGCCCATGATGGTAAGGATGGTAATGGGTGAGTGATTTCTCCCTGTCCTTATCTCAACCCATGAACCTTGTGTTGTACTTTCTTTCCCCTATCAAGCTGAGGATGGGAGTGATAGGGTGCTTTTGGTGGGCACCTGGTATCCAGTCAGAGCCAACCCACCACGACTCATCTGAATTTTCCTAGAGGAAACCTTCATTGGCAGTGAGAGACAAACCAGACCCCCAGAAAGTGTTAGTCATCCATGAGCCAAAGCAAAGGTGCTGCAGCTCTTGATCTAATTGAGCAATCTCTGCAGCAGAGAGATTGGAAATTTCTGGAACATTTGTTTTAATGGGATCTCTTTGGGTGATCCAGTGCTTTTCTGTGGGACCAAAGCTGGATTTTGGAAATCCTCTCTGGAGCAGTGGACATGTTGTTTGAGCCAGATGGTCTGAGGCCCAGCACACTCTCAATCCTGCCACGAATCAGTTTCCAAAAGTGTGGTGCCAGAGAAGGACAGGACTGGGAACCCAACCACCAGCCACAGTCACAGACTTGATCGTCAGCAGCAAGGACCATGGCATGCAAGCCCAGGTTTGCTAGTTCCCTATTTTAACCACTCTGCAAAGGTTTTTTCTTTCAATTGCTTCACCACCTCAAAACCTTTGCTTCTGTTTGGCTCACAAATGTGGTGTAAAGTTTATGTTTGGTTTTTTTTTAAGGAGCATTTTACAAGTTAGAAATCTTATGTTTTCAGCTGAGGCAGTTGCAGACTAATGCAAACTCTGACGGCTAAAACATTATCTTGTTTTTCTGCACTCATTTTAGTGTGTCTAGCTGGTATTTCTCATTGTACTGTTCATTTTATAACAGGTCTCCCCTTCAGCATATTTGTGTACAAGGCTAACCACAATAGGGCCATGTTTCATAATTTTGTTGAGGTAATACCCAAGGCTCTCAGCAAGAATGATAATAAATGATATGACACAACTGTGCTGAGTCACACCTTTTTAATGCCCAGCTCTTGTTGAGGGACACAAGAGCATAGATAAAAACAGCCACAGGCGGCAAAGAGCCCCTTCTGAACAGCTCCTGGTAACTCATTCAAGTCAGTGGTCATAAACAACAATAGCACAGCTGTTAGATAAATGGGATCCTTACAACTGCACACAGAAAAACTAAAAATTTCAGCAACAAACCCATTAGCTTTCACTACATGAGTGGTACAGGACCTGCTGTTTCAGTAGTGCTCTGCTGGGCCACATAAAACCTGTAGAGAAAACGCAGAGAAGTCTGGCACCCATCCATTCCTCCATCTGCCTGAGGGCAGCTGGGAAACTGCCCCAACCCGTCCTCAGACTCAGGGATTCTCTCATGTGGCAGCCACTGCCAGGGCATCAGAACTGTGACCAACACATTCACAAGCCTCAGTTTGCAGTAAATGCCCTTTATCTTCTCTCCTTAACACTTAAAATAAAAGTACCATTTTTTGCAGCTGTTTCAATCAGCCCCACTCCTGGGATGTATATTTTCAAAACAGCAAAATCACAGACATTCAGCACCACTTGTGGATCATCTCGCCAGTCTATGACCATATCCAGCACAATCCTCATGACCAGAAATTTTAAAACTAATTTCTATCACATCCTATTAACATCTGTAACCCACAGCTCCATGCACAACAGTGGAGAGCACATTCTGAAAAATACATGATATATATTAAAGGGAACAGAAGTAGGGACACATCATAACAAAAGGCAAAAGCATCATGAGCCAGGGTCTGTTGTTTTGTTTCATGGGGGTTTTTTGGGGTAAAGTGTTTTTCTTTTTTTTCCCCTGCACTACGTAGTCTTCCTAATTTGTTATGACTGTGAAAGAACAATAACCTAGGATGAAGGAATTAGATTAAGTCCTTCCACTTAGTTAATTTCCATGATCTAATATTTCCCTCATGTTCCAACATAACACTGTTCTCTGCTGACGACATCAGGGCTGAGGAAGTCTCTTAGAAGTCAGATTCAATTCAAGGGCAAGGCAGACCAGAGACCACTTAGTTCCCCAGAAAAACTATTCTTGGTTTAGTGTGCTTGTAGGTGAGCCAGAAGCTGTAATGAAAATACTTAGGAAACCAAGTCCCCTTGGATGTAGAAGATCAATAATGCTCTCAACGAAGTTGAAAACAATTCAGAACACAGTGTCTCACCAACTTGCACTGTAATGTTTCACTGTAGTTTCTGTGGATCTCATTTTTTGGCAATATCTTGGAACAGCAATCAATACTTGCCCAGAGTATGCCTCCCCTCCCATTTATTCTATTTTCCAGCCAGTGGCAACAATAATTATTTAAGGATAACTAAGCACTGATATATTGCTAATGCTGAGTATTTACTGAATGTGGAACAAGGATCAAGACCCTTCCATGGTGGATACTACAGAATAAAAGATCCCCAGATACCCATGCTTGAGCATCTGAGGAAACTCTGCATAAAATAAACAGCAATGGAAAATCACCAGTGGGTTTCCTACCCTTTCATCCAGCAAATAAAAATGTTACCACAAAGACAGTAGACACTAAAAGGGAATGGACTATCTATCAAAGGGGCTGAGCTTGTATGTAGGAAGGAAGAGAAGGAATTATTTTAACAACATGGAGATAGAGGTTTTGTGGCAGCAAAGTAAAAAAAAGTTGGGTTTGTGGGACTGATTCCTGGTATGTGCTACTTTTGTTTTTCTATTGGTCCGTATCTTATGTTTGCCAGAAATGTCAGTCTAAGATGGAAGATTTTGGTTTATGTCCATATATTATGAAGGAAGTGAAGCCAAGTGATCCATCAATCCAGTAGCTGGTGTTTAATCTCCTTTCTTCCTTAGACCTGCTTCTCCTGCTCTTCCAAGAAGATGGGAACTCTCTCATTCCCAGGAAGTATAACAAACCCTCGACTTCAGAAACAAAAAGCCTTATTGAGCCTCTGGGAAAGGCTCTGAACAACGCCTGTGGCAAAATGTTGTAGCAGAGACAGTGTTGGTGGGAATGAGTGGCAGAGGAATATTGCAAAATACGTGTGACTGTAGAGCCCAGCATGACTGTCCAAGGGAGCTGGACACAGGGACACATCGGGAAAAGCACAACAAATGCTGGATGTGATGGCATTATGAATACTGAGCAGCAGCAAGAACAAGGCATACGCAGCAAGAGGAAAACAGATGGGTCAATTAGGTGAGATAATTGAGCAGTTATACATTCAGTGCTTTTAGGTAACTGCTAGACATGAGTAAGGAGCAATGTTATCCTTGTGCCCAGAACCAGCACAAGTTTTTTGTTCCAGATCCTTCTTCACAGAGTTGTCAAAAGAACTTTCTTGTAAGCAAACTCTGGATGTTGCCTTCGCTTGATTTCTTGGCCCCAGGTTTCCCATCTCGGTTCATCTGCACCAGCAGGAGCAGCACTGGCAGAATGAGCATGGAGAAGGTCCCTGGGATGGTGACACCCTCGCCAAACCACCACTTCCATCTGCTGGGAACAGGACATCTGCACTGACAACTCTCAGCAGTCACAGCCTGTGGGATCTCCTCTGGTTTATCATCTGATACCCAGCTCACAGCCAAACTGAACCACAGGGTTACAGGTTGCACCCCTCCTTCTTCCCTTCTCCCAGCCTCCTCCCTCACCTGAATCAATCCAAAGCTGCAGGAGTAGAATCACAAGTTAAAGAGCAAAAAATAGGGAATATGGAAAAAGCTTGTCATAAAAAGGGGTTACTCATACCATCATGAGGAAGCAGGGTGATTATACACACTTCACATAGAGCGATAGAAACAATAAGATTACTCACACAATTTCAAACCCTAATGAAGTGCATCAGTTACACTCCCACAGCAACCTGGAGAAGGAAGAAGAGTAAAATCTGCTGGTGTAGCCTAATAAGGACTTTGTGAGAGAATCACAGTTAACATATCCTACTTATGTTTTGCCACAGACCTGCTGGGGACTGCAGTCCAGGGTTTCTATATGTGCTCAGCAATCCAGTGCGGGGAGAGAGAGAGAAGCACTGATGTGTGTGGTTTTTGTATTTTTCCAGCCACCTCCTCTTCCAGAGTCATCCTTAACATAATCAGTTCAGGAGGGAGAGAGTAGGTAGAGGTAGGTAGAAAATCAAAGGAAGAAGTTCACCAACAGCTATCTTTAAACTTCGAGGAATGCACTTTATATTTCATTTTAAATCAGTGGTGACACACCAAAAAGACAGAGGAACAGGACAGAGCTTCTTAAGAGCAATTCTACAACCAGACCTCCTGGAAAGAGCAAGAGCTGGATTGACTTTGTGCCTGTGACTGTGAAGGCAGTACCTGCAAATGGAACCAATGAAAGGAAACATAGCCTCTGCAATGTGATGATTTCCCACAAGAGACTGCCCCATGGGAAAGTCCAAGGCTTCAGAACCTGTGATCCTTGACTTTGTGTGAGATTGAAATAATTCAAAATTAATTACTCACTTCATACTTACAAAAACGCTTCACTGCTGCTTCATATAATTTAGACCTTTCCATTATAATGTTACCCAAAGAAAAGATAAATCTAAATGTAAGCATAAAAATAAAACGTAAAGTGAACATGATGCATCCTAAATGTGTTGAAATAAAGCAAAACTTTTTGTAAAGATGTTGGTGAAATCATTGTGTTCTGTGTTGAATCAGCACTTTCTAAGCCTCCATCCAGCTCAAGAATTTGTATGCTTTGCACATCTATTCCTTTTCAGCACAAAAGCTTTCCCTATGTTTTTGATGGCACCATGATAACTTCTTCATAGCATTTGTTCTTAAAATTCCCTTTTCTCACATTGAAAAAATAATCATGTAGCTTAATTTTGATTTTTTTTTTTTTTCACTTCTTGCCACTAGAGCACCATCAGCTTCATAAGAAGCTTGGAGCTATTCAGTTTGAATAATCTCAAGCAAAATTGTGTAGAAGACTCCTCAGTTTGCATTACCCCTTCCCTGAGTGTCTGAGCTCTCCAAAGGCAGAACTGGAACCTCGACATCAACCCAAACTTTTTGCAGCAACCCGTTGGTGTTTCTGTTTATTATCATGCCTGATGTTACAATACACCCTCCCTTAAGAAAGGCAGTGTCTAATTGACCAAACAAGAAAAACAAATGCTTCCCCAAGGCATAAATTCCATGAACTGTTTGGATGTTTTCTATGAAGCTAACAAACACTTCTGTCAGTATTTGGAAGAATTAGACACTGGTTTTTGAATGGACTGAAGCAAAGAAGCGACAGCATTAATTGGATTTTACAGTTTCAACAAGTTTAAAGGCATTCCAGGATAAATACTACTTGTTTTATAACATTGCTCATAAAAAAATGAAGTTTTTAAGATAGACTTTATACTCTGACTAAAATTAATTTTTTTACTTATATTAATATAGTTAGAATTACTGGAAAAAATTGTGGTTATATTCCAGACTTAAGGGAAGAGTGTCAGGCCTGCTCTTGAAATCTTCTTTCTAATATATTTGTATGTAATGTGTCCCTGAAATCAGACTACATGTGGAAACACTAAGTGCAGCTTTATGGACTTTTGGGGGCTCAGTGCAGCTGCAGGGTTATAATCCACAGATGATCCAAACACAGGAAAAGAAATTGATTCAGTTTTTAATACCAGCATCATTTACTGACTTCATGCTGATGTAGTGTAGGTGAACAGAGGACTATAGAGAGAAGGACTAATTTTTGTTCTCTCCAAACAAAAGTAAAACATTAAACCAGCATTTTCACTGCCAGAACCGGAAAAGAAAAAAAAAAGAGAAACAACAAGAAAATACTCTTCAGCTTTCCGTGGTTTTAACATTGAAAAAAAACCACTGGCAAGCTGGAATTCAGGCTCCAAAGCCATTAAATTCTTGAGGATGTCTCAGCAGTGTCCTTAGGATCAATGAATCAAAGGCATTCCACTGTCTCACAGGCAAGTTCCCTGTTTTTTCCCCCTTGCTCTTCCCCCTAAGGGGGAGCATTCCAGGAAGGATGTTGACTTTTACATAGAAACATGATACAGTGAGCCTGCAAGGAAGAGATACCTGACTGGGACAGGTTTGGGTTACCCAAGAGCTGATGTTTTTCTCCTCATATCTGAAATGATCTGTAAGTGCTCTGATGTGCATGACTGCCTGGAAACTGAATGCTTAATGCACACAGTAAAAATGTGAAGTATATACATGCAATTTCAGCTTGATCAAACCTGGGGAATAAAGTTCCTAATGCAGGAGTTAATTCAGATACTATTCAGACCATATTCAGAAAATAAATGTGGAATAACAATCCATGCTGCCCAATCTGTTCAGTGCCAGACAGAGTTAATCCTAATGAATGGAGTTTTTTTGAATAGTGATTTCCCTAACATGATTTAATTTTTTCATTTTATCGATTGCTTTTAAGCTCCAAACCAAATTCTACCAAGGTGTAATTGTGGCATGAATTTTAGTGGCATAAACTCTTGGATTCTTTGGACATCTGCAACCAGCTGTGATAATAGTTTTTAATGACATAGCACTGCTGCAATCCAGGCCTGTTGTGAGCAGGTGAACATCTCCTGTTCAACCACAAGACTTTGAACCCTTCCCCACTGCAAATATGTCCCATTTGCCTGGATTTTTGGTCGAGAAAAGAACTTTACTTCTTGTTCTGTAGATGGGTATCTACTAGAAAATCTGATAAGTCAGCTAGTCTTCATTTTGGAGAGGCTACTGAGCATATTTCCTTAAAAGATGATCAGTTTAAGCAGCATTCCTTTAAATTGCCTGGGTTTGAACCCACAGACCTGAAAACTACATTATCCTTTTCGACTGCACTGGGAACTTCTCAGCTGTGCTGAGTAACTTAGATTTCTCAATACTGCTCATTTTTGACAGACTGCTAGAAAATACAGTCTTCTCACCTGGGTTTTGGTTTTGACCAAAATCGAAATTTGAGGTCAGGTTTTGCCCTCAACTTTTTTCATATGCAGTTGAGTTCATGCTTCTACATAGATTCACCTTGGAGGAGAAAATGGCCTTCAGAATTCTGAACAGAATTTGAGGGGCAAAAATCTACTCATATTAAAGGCAAGAAAACACTCCTACACAAATCTTTATTAAGGAGTTAACTCATAATAAACATCCAGAATTTATAAAATGTAGAAAAAACAACCTTGAATAATTATGGTTTCTAGTTATTGGTTACTAATTAGATATTAACAACGCTATTAAAATACCACTTGGTTTCCATGAAAGATTGGCAGATTAAAAAAAAAAAGAAATTCCTTTTATTTTTGTATTGAGGATTATGAAATAATTGTGTTATTTACTACCCCAACTATTCAGAAGTACAAATTGGATTTTATGTATTAACAAGGCCCCCAGAGTATTACAAACTTTAGTTCAAAGGACTGTGTATCATAATATTCAAAGCCAAAATTGCTTTGCTTATGATTTTCCTGTTTTAAAAGAATCAAGCAATCCAAATGAAGAAACCCAAACTATGCAATCTGTATGACCAGCTGGCACAGGTATGCAAACAAATGAAGAACAGAAAGCAAAAGCTAGTAATTTGAACCAAATGTAATTAATTACTGAATAATTAACCTTGATACTAATAGTATCAATACCAAGAGACTCTTCTGCTCTCTTTGTAACAGATTATAAATTCTAGGGTTTTATAGGAGATGAGTTTGGGCCATATTGTTTGGAGTGTTCTGAAGGTCATCATGTTTGGCTTCAGAGTTTTGCAATATGAAAATTTTAAAAAATTGCAAAAATTGCAATCCAATTCAATTTTGAGCTCAGATCACATCTTCCAGAGGCTCTATGTGTTCAGATCTACCAAGCTTTTGGCTCTAATCTATGTGCAATTAGAAAACAAGGAAGTGAAAGAACACTGTAACCTAGTTGCATGAAGTTTCCCAAAAGAATTTCTAGGCTTTTAAGGGAAAATCCACTTCAATATAGCAAATCTTTTCAAAATCTTATTTTTTCAAAGGATGAGAAAGAAAAAGAGTGAGTGTTGCTGTGTCACGGACAGGATGTTGAACAAAGATGTTTTAGTTACAATAGTGGTTTATATCTCCCAGCATATCTATTTAGTAGTTGTGCTTAGGTAGCAATAAAAATGAGAGATGGGCCATTATTGATTATGGAATGAAGGCCAGACTGGTGTCTGAGCAGTTGGAGTAATCTGAACTCTGCAGACTGCTGGATGCTCCTCTGTGGCACAGAGTACAACCTTTGAGTTTAATGGAAGGAGTTACTATAAATAGCATCTCTTCTACTTCATCTCAGGCTGAGTAAATGCAGCCACCACAGCAAACCAGTACAATATCCACCTGAAAATTCTGGTTGTGACAAGATAAACACTGCAAGTTACTTGAGGTATCTTTTAAAAATTTGTAGTTCCAGCTAATTTGGCATTGACAAAATTTGATACAGGCACACAAAAATGTTATAATCACTTTCATATCTGATTTTAATAGAAAATAAGAGTCATTGAATCTGCATTACATTTTTTCCCAAATGCTCTCTATATCTCTTTCTCTTGCATCAGAAAGATTTTACTTCTATTGTTATCAGATTCAAAGATAATATGGACTTGAGAAATACCTGGCTTAGTTTTGCTGTGTCATCTACTACACATACCAGTTTGAAGTCGTGTTTTTTTTACTTAATTAAAATGTGTATGTATCACTATCAAAGGACTTTTTAGGTCTCTGAGCAAATTCTGATTGGGGCATTTGTGTGCTTATGCGGTTCCACTAACACCAGGAGAGATACATGCATGAAGAATAGATACTTCTCTGGAGAAACTTGTATCTCTCAAATAATGTCGATTTTTTTTTTTTACACAATTTAATCTGCATATTAGTCAGAATGCAGCCTGCAAAAAATTATTATGAATTTAAGAAAAAGCTTGTGATGTCATTTCTATACCCTGAAGTGTCTAAAAAATCCCTCTTCATCTCTCCCTTTTTCACCTGAGCATTGAGAATATAGAGGAGTTTCAAAAGTCTCAGCAAAGGACCTGTTTATTAATAACACAGACTTGTTAGGCTCATGAAGAAAGTTACAGGCATTTCGTTAACTACAGCATTATGATTAAGCGTCCAAAATATGAAAGCTGAAGTGCAGTGTTCATATAATTGTGCTACTGGCTTAAGACTTGATATTAATCCAAGATGTTTCATCTGCCAAGGGACAAAAGCATATCTAAAGACGTGTTTCAATCTCATCCCACAGCAAGACACAAATAAATAATGTGTCTCATGAAGTCATATAAAGTGAAGCTGAATACCATAACTGGCTGCATGCTCCTTCCTTCACTCACACTTTAATTATGTAATCAATAATAAAATGTTTAAGTCAATAATTTTGAAGCTGTGAGCTCAAAGCCAACACCAGAGGAGGAGGTTCTGCAGGCTGTGCAGTGCCAGAGATGCATTTTCATAATATTTATAACGTGCATTTAGTGCATGAATTTACAGATCTGCACATTTTAGAGAAAATCCACAGAATTTTCCCATGCGTCAACATCTCTTTTATGCTCCTTTGGATTCAACTGCTTTTTGGTCTTAACTTGAATCCTTTTACAGGACATGAACCTGCTCAAGGGGAAAAAAAACTTTCAAACTTCACAAAGATACTTCAATCTAGAAATAATTCAGAGAGAGCTGGGCTCTCGAAGCTCTCCCAGCTCAGTGCTCTTCCCTTTCCCTATCCTAAAGTGATTTTCACACGCGCAGCATTGAAATGACTTGTAAATGACAGCAGTTGCAAAGGAGGGGGGCAGAGTCTGTTCAAAGTGAGCTGAGTGAGGGCAGCTTGAAGCAAAGGGCTGAGAGATCTCAGCAGCATCCCTGGGCTGGCTGCAGCCCCCAGGGCCCAGGGGAGGGCAGAGGCTGCAGCCCCCACACAACTTTTCACCAGCCCTGATCAGAGGGAGCAGCTCCTTTATCAACCGCGATGTGAGTCAGATTGCTGCTGAAGGAAATCATTTTGTTTACAGCAACAAGGGAAGGGAATTGCTAGCGCAATTAAAATAATTACTTGTTTCATAATACAAGCCATACCAGGAATGCCTGTTAGCTGCATTTCAGTGTCAGGTACTTACACAGCAAACAAACAATCAGTCAGGAAAAGTAGGTGCTAATTTCACAGAGGATTGGTAGTAAAAAGCAATCTTTATTTTAATGCCCTCAAGTCTTCCATGCTGCTGTACCCAGTCCCCATTCCTGTTCCCCGGGTGGATCAGGAGACCCCCCAGGGGTTATTGTCCTTTGCTGGTTACCTGAGGCTTTACCTGCTGCTGAAGGCTGTGAATCAGGGGGTGTGCAGGTATTTGTGAGGGAAAAAAAAAAGAGTGAAACTGGAAGTTGTCATCCACTTCTTACCAAGGCTGATGTCGGCAGAGGATTTTCAAACCTCTCATGGCCATGATGTTGCAGGTGCCCAGTAAATTGCACCCATTTCAAGATTTGTCCATGGATTTCACCAGCAAACAGAAGATTTGCAATAATGGTGTCTCATGTAAGCCCTGACTGGCTCAAGAAGGGCAGATTTGTTTTGTTCTGTTTCAATTTTTTGAATTTTCCAGCTGTGTATCCGCATGGCAGAGCTGAAGCCCAAATACGTTCTGCCTGCTGATAGCACCTGCCAAGTCCAGAAAGAATACTAAAATACTGATCTGATCCATCACAGTTAATATTTCTCAAGACCCAAATATTTACAGGGAATTTTTCAAGCAATTGGTTGGGATGGAATAACAACCCTCCTTTCTCACCTACACACACCAATGTACAGCTCTGTGCAGCAATTCTGAAAAGCCACATTAAATAATGTATGTGCTGTTCATGGGCATTTTGCAGCAGGAAGAAGTGAAATCCACAGTGTTACATATTTCATTATTTGTTCAGCCCTTTTGCTTGTTAACTCTTTAGAGAAGTAAAGCAATCTCCCCCAAAACTCTTTGATGTGTCCTGGGCTGAATTTCTGGAGAAGTGAAATATCATTTGGGATAGAGTGGCATAGCAGGAGGATGTTTTCATCCTGGCAGATTCCTAAACTGAACAAATATGATTCATCTGCAGTTCTGAGTAAACAGACAGGTATGTTTTGTTGTTTTAAGGAAATGATAACGATTGATAGAATTGCTGATTATTAACCTTTATCAGTTGCAGAGGATTGTGATGGATTCTCTACCAGTAGAAAATACTGAAATCACAACTAGAATTCTTTTCCCCCTAAAAATTCATTGCAATTCAAAAAAGATCTGTTCAAAGTCTTCAGACATTTGTTAACTACAGGAATCCTAAACAGATTGCCACAATGGCCTTTTGGTATAATCGTTTGTGTCATCAAGATTCCATAGGGAAAGACAGCCCTGCTGTGGGCACAATGCCAGAAGCAAAGGTTGGTGTGTCTGAAGGGCTTTTCAGTGTAAGACTGAGATAAGGAACCACAGAAGGATACAGGAAAACAGGACAAACTGATCCACACAACAGTACCAGGACAAAATTCTGTGTCTGTAGATGTTTTTAAGACACTGCCAACCTCCGCAGGGCCAGGAGGAGCTTTCAAATACTTTGTGAATAAAATATATTAATATTACTTCCCAATGGGTTCTTTCTAGGGGAATAAAAAGTTACAGTATTATACAGTAACTTTCCAATTCAGTTCAGACTGGCTACACCAGCCAAATGTTTCAGGCAGCGGCAGCTGCAGAACTTCTGTTTTCTTTTGAAGCAATACAGACTGTGACCAGAATTGTGTTGCATCTCAGTCGAGGTAGGGCCAGGTCTGGACAAAACTTGGAACAAATACCTATTTTCTCTTTGGTCTTCTTAAGGAATCCACAGCCTTCTTGATTTCTTCACAGGAAGACTTTAGCCTTGGTGGAAGACTGCTAACAACTATCCATACATGCATTTTTTGTGTCCTGTCAGGTTAATTATAAAAAAATCCCACAATGTCCCTATGAATCTGCAGAATATGTTTTATATCTGTTCTAAAGAAGATGAAATTAAATTAGATGTTAGCTTATGTTCTCAGATGTAAATTATGCAGCAGGAATTTAATTTAACTACCACAATATTAGATATAACTGATCTAAAGAAAATAAAATAGTTTAAATGAAACATATCCCCCAGTATTATTTTTTATTTATAAATCCTTATGCAACTATGAATCCCTGAAACTAGTTTTAATTGATAAATACTGTATAAGATCTGTCTTAAATCTGTTTTTTAGAGATGATTTGCATTTTTAAATGGACTCTATAGTGCGGGCTTATTTATAATAAATATTTAAGCAGACATATATCTTCAAGAATTAAATATCATTAATGGTAATTAAAAGGACACAGCTTGTGAAATGTGTTTGGAAATGTTTTCCATATGGTAAAAACATCAGGCAGAGGACAGAGGGTGATGATACCCAGCCTAGAACACCGCAGTCTGAACTCCCAGTATTTTATCAAGAAGGTTGGTCACACTACAGTCTGTAGTTAGGATTTTTGGAGACCAATATTATACCTTTTACCCTGCGACTGGGGCAAATTTGAAGAGTTTCCCCAGACCTCACATCCAGCTCTCCCCATCTGTTAAAAAACAGCTGGAGTGTTTGTTCCTGAAACTCTGGGTCTTGTAGGTGCAGCTCTAAGCCAGGAGATCTTGGATTTGCCTGTTTGACAATGCGGTTGTGTCTGGGGAGAAGTTAACTTGTTAAAAGGCAGCCTTAGCTCTTGTTCCAGGCTTGGAAAGCGTTTGGGGATCATTTAACTCATCCCTTTATTTCCCATTGCAGATCTGACTGTTTCTAAGTGCTGTAGGAACCCTATGGCCTTTTCTAGCTCTCTGAGTACAAATTCTCTTCATAATAAAAGAGGCAATTAACAAATTGCAAAGGAAATAATCCATCACGGGAAATATAATTCTACATGTATATTATAGAAAAAAAAGGAACAGAAATCTGATCTTGACTGTGGTCACCTAAGTTAATAACACTATTTCCATACATAGCACTAATTACTTGCTTCATATAGTTTCTGGATTGATGCCTACAACCAAAGGAAAGATTTAAATTGGAAGGAGTGGTGGGAAGAAAAAGACAGTAGAGAGAAAAAGAAATACTGTGCATTCTCTCCTCAAATATTCATTGCTTTACTTCATTTCATCTTCCCTTTTTCTTTCACTCATTCTGTATTTAGGTTTTTCTCCTTACAGTCACCAATCTAATCCACTAGTTTTGTAATTCTTGTCTTTAAAGTATGGAATTTTCTTTCCTTCTATACCCACCAAGTGGAACAAGAGGGAGTGAAAAAAAAAAGGTTTCTTTGCCTCAAAGGGCAGCATTGTTGTGAGGAATTGACTGTTTTAAAGCGAAATCCTCTCATGGAACAAAATTGATGCTTTTTGCACTAGGGGACCTTCAAGTTATTTTTCTGGAGAGCAACTGTTTCCCTGGGTGTTTGCAGGAGAGAGCTGGAGTGGCTGAAGGAGCAAGAGCAGAGTTCTGCATCATCTTGTGGCTCATTAACAGGGCCACTTGTCCAGCCTCAGGGGCTGACATTGGCTGCTGGGGAAGATGAAGGAGTAGCAGGACCAGAGAAGATCACAAAAACAGAGAACCACAGAATATGCTGAGTTGGAAGGGACCCACAGAGATCATCAATCCAACTCCTAGCCTGGCACAGCACCATCCCCAGCAGTCACACCATGTACCCAAGAGCACTGACCAAAAGCTTCCTGAGCTCTGCCAGGCTGGTGCTGTGACCCCTGCCCTGGGGAGCCTGTTCAGTGCCCAGACACCCTCTGGGGGAAGAATCTTTTCCTAATATCCAACCTAAACCTCCCCTGACAGAGCTTCAGGGCATTCCCTCGGGTCCTGTCACTGTCACCACAGAGCAGAGATCAGTGCCTGTCCCTCTTCCCCTGCTGAGGAAGTTGTGACTGCAGTGAGGTCTCCCCTCAGTCTCCTCCAGGCTGAACAGACCAAATGCCCCCAGCTCCACATGGCTTCTCGTTGCCTTTGGCCACTCTCCAATAGCTTCACGTCTTTTTTCCACTGTGGTGCCCAAAACTGCCCCCAGCACTGGAGGTGAGGCTGTCCCAGCCCAGAGCAGAGCAGGACAATCCCCTCCCTTGCCCGGCTGGTGATGCTGTCCCTGATGTCCCTCAGGACAGGATGTTCCTCCTGGCTGCCAGGGCACTGCTGGCTCATGTTCAACTCTCCAGGTTTCCTTTCCATTGCACTGCCCTCCACCCTCTCATTCCCCACTTGTACAATGCTGGACTGGACGTGGCTCCTGGTGGTGGGACCAGGAAGGGACACAGGGGATGGGAGGACTGAGGAACTTCCAAGTCACATCACACGGCATGGAATGGCTTGATGTCACCAGAGATGTGATCTCTTTCCTCCAAGGGAAGAAGGATGCAGATGATGGACTTCAACAGCAATCTTCAATCCCTGGTCTGATTTAATCTGTGTTTACTGCCTGTGATGACAGACAGGATGCAAAATCTCAACTTCCCTCAGACTATGATAAAACTGAAATGTCTGACAAGCAGTCACATTGCATTTTAACTAGTAGACCAAAGCTCTTTACATAGAAACCACTAAAACCATAAACATGAAACTCCACAGCATTATTTTTACAGTCACCTTTCAGAGGGAGCAACAATCTAAAGTTAAACCTTTTTGTAAGGAGGAGTTTTATGACTCCTGGACTTCAGTCTGTTTAGTTTATCCCCAGAAAGGTAAAAAAGAATCTGAACATGGTCTGTAAATACCTCTGACCGCAAAGGGCTTTTTAAACTAATGGATTAGAGTAGAGCAAGATCCAACGTCTGGCAACTATGCTAACTGCATTCAGGAGCAAAGGCATGCATTCCTAACATCCAAGATCTCCAAATCACTTGCTCAAGGGTGCACTGGATTCCTTCTCAGGTAAAGCCTTGCAATTGAACCTGTGTACCCTACCAACGCTTAGAGACTCAAAAGAGAAACCAGTTTGATAAAAAGCTATGGCTTTTGTCAGGCAAGATGATCCTAAATAGTCCTTTCTGGCATTAAAATTATATTCCTAGCATTCAAGTGGCATAAAGGGAGGAGTATTTAACTTAGAAATTCTTCAATAAAGTGTTTCTTACTCTTTTTCAAAACACGCCTGTTCAGGAAAGAAGGTAATACTGCCACAGTGTTCAGACAAAGATTTACTTTTACCAGAATATTCAATCCAGAGAAAAAAAATATTAGAAAGAATAATTATAAAGATGTGTGAAGCTTTTTGATATTGGGTAAAAATAGCTCAGGTCAACATTCCTGACATTCAACAACTTTCCCTGTCCTCTCACAGGAATACTCACTGACTTTTGAGGTCATGTGCAAACATCTATGGCCTGAACCTCAGACGCTAATAGACAAATTCCACAATTCATGTGGAAAAGTAATTTCTGAGATATTTCAAACTCCTGGGAGCACTCTGAAAAGTCCTGGAACTAGAACTGTTTTCATAGCCTGCCATTAGAAATCATCACATTTTCTTAATGACAGAGATGCAGTACCAAATATGGATCAATTTTTCTCTAGGTTGCTATGACTTCTAGCAACTCCATAAGCACCCATGCACTATATTTTTCAATATCTTAGGTTTGTGCAGTGGATTCTTTGTGCAACAAGCTCCCGTGCTCTGACAGAGTCCAACACAATCAGTATCTCACATACCAGTTATGTGGGTGTTGTGGTAAATGGTTTACAGTAGAATTAATCATCTATAAAGATATCTAGGTTGTATTACATAGATAACAGCAGCTTTACAGCACTGATATCCCTACATCATTATGATAGATTAATTCAGAAAACAGATGAAATTTCTTTGTCAGGATTACAAGAAGCTTCTGTAATTGTGACCAGCACAGATATATGTGGATTGACAGCTTGAAAAGCATGGCACATAAACAAAATCTGCCTTTTCCTGCTTTCCTTCATCATCCTTTTCCTGCTTTAGGATCTGACTTCTTTGGGAATGGATAAAAATTTCAGTGACACCCCTGTGGACAGGAGGATGCTGAACAAGTGTGTGCAGTTTGGTCACTTTCCAAGCTGCAATGCTCCACATGGCAAGGAATTCCACAGCAGCAAGCTGCTCTTCCTGCAGCTGGACCTGGGGCTGGGGAGGACAGACATCCACGTGCACAAAAAGCTTTCCATTGGCTTTCTCCCAAAGAGAACTCCTTCAGTGAGCAGCCCATACACCTGGGAGCAGAGTTTCAGGCAGCCCAAGCCCACAGTTCAATCCACTTTGGACTGCAAATTGTGAAAACCACAGTCGGCATTCTGAGCAGCAGTTCAGCACCCAGCCTAACGTTCACCATCCTTCAGAATGGAGTGATAATTATTCATAGGGAATAATAGCTTTCACATGAAGTAATACATTGACTGTCCTCCAAAATCTAGCTTGGAATTTAAAAGATTATGAACGGTGCCAACAAAACTACTCCAGGGCAAAACAACCCTGAATCTTCAAGTTTAAACAAGAGCTTTACTATAAACAAACAAAAGTGTGATATTGTTAAAATTGGTCTTTGAAATTGTCAGTGGGCGATCCACTTTTTTTTTCTTTTTTTTCATGAAACCCTTCAGACAGGAGGGGAACTTTTACCTTCATATGGCAAAGTTAACTTCCAAACATTACCCAGGGAGCATTTCATAAAACATGTGATATACATGCTCTGTTGCAGAGATATTGAAACAATCACTGCATGCTCTTTTCTGTAATTACCACTTAAAGCTTAAGGATGTCCTTGAGGCCAAAGAGATTTGGTTACAGGGAACCCAGAATTTCATTCCATTTTTCACTGGGCTGCCTTTGAGCAAACCATTCCTTTGGTCACCAAAGCCAAGTTTTCACTTTTTGAGGGCAAATACTTTTAACATAGAGGGTATTCGTCCCCCATGCACTCTATAGCAGGAAGGAGCATTTAAGGAGCTTTAAGGAACATTTCTTTTATCCCAAAAGCTCATGAAAATTCTCTTTGCACAAGTCTTCCATGTAGGAGGCACCTGATGCTGATAGCTGAGATTCTCAAGCACCTGGTACTACAGCTGCCCCTTAAAAAAGTAGAATATAAACATAACTATATATATATTTTAATTTTTTTTAAGATGGAAAGGTTACTGAATTTCCTGATCATGTATAGCTGAAAGTCAGAGTGAGAAAGGAAGGAACACAGGAACACAACATCTTTTGAACCTTCTTCTGTTTTGCACTCATGAAATTGTGAAAACTTCAGAGATGCTCACACAATCACGAGTTGCAATCACCACTCAGTTCCTTTGAAAATACAAACTTTCCTATGGCACTCTGTATCTCACTGGCACAGATTGTCTCAGTTATGGGTATCTGTAAATAACAAGCAAGTGAAATTATGCTGCAGTCCAGAAAACATCACCTCCTTGTCACAGAAGGATGTTACAAGGTGCCACCTTCTCCAGTTTCACCTGTTTTTTCTCATAAAGTTGTAATCATTTTTAAGTTCTAAGACCTTGAACTTGGCAGTTATGAGTCATAGTTAGGCTACAATATTTGACTGCTTCAAAATAAATGTGCTTTAGCTATTTTACCTTGAGATTACTCAGAAATTTCTTCAGTATAAATAAACAGTAGCTTCACTTTTCCACCTCATCTCTTACAAGTAAGACAATTTTTTTCAAGCCTCACAGGTTTCAAGTTAAGATCAAGACAATCAAATCAAAAAATAAGTGGCTTAATGTTGCAAATATTCATGTAATTCATTGCACACATGGAGGTTGCTCCACTGACATCCACAAAACTGCTCTGCACATGTAAAGCTTTTGTAGGAGAGAGAGGCACAAGGAATTTGGTTTCCAAAGAAGTTCAGTGCATGTTAGCTCTCACTGACCCAATCTCTGGCCATGAAGCTACTTGTATAAGTACCAGTCTGAAAAATCTGAAAGTCTTGACCCAGAGAGTTAATTTTAAGTTAAAGCTGGGATTTTGGATGAAAGATACACCCTAGTATACAGTTACACCGACCTGGAAAGGCAGCATTCTACATAACCATCAGTAGAAGGATGCTTGGATTCAGACCCTCAGATGATACAAAATGTGAATACTTTACTGGACACACTGAAACTAAAGCCTTGAAGAAAAAGGTGTGGAGAGTTCTTCTGTTTGTAAAAAAAAGTAGTAATAGTAACAATAACAATAATTGTCAAAAGATCTCTCTCAGCAATAGGACAAAGCTTTCCAAATAAAGAGCAGTTTATCTACAGGAGCCTGCAGGTCAGCTGCTGCCTGTTGCTGTAAGTTGTGTTACCTGATTCCAGCCTCGCGACACAGAAGAATATAAGAGGATGACCAAAACCAGTCAGATTTCCCTGGCATTTAGAGTATGTGGATCAGTCTGATGTCAAATGCCATACCAGGAGCAACGTGTCATTATTGCAGCTCGGAAAAATAGAGAAGGAAAAATAGGGAGTTATAACCTGATGGCTGGAATGGAGCAATTTCACATGACATCTTTCATTTGAAAGAATATTAGCAAGCAATTTGTTTCACTGTTTTTCTTTAACCATGAATTTTTCTAAAGGAAAAAGTCTGTCTCTCCATGCCTACTCAAAGAGCATGTATGACCTCTTAGGGAAGCAGGACCTATGTGTTGTATGTATCCTGAGTTTGTCTAGCATTCCTAGACACCCTCAAGTGGGAATCAGTTTATCAGTTTCATTGCATGTTTTAAAAAGTATCATGAAACAATCCTATATCATTTTAACTTACTTGTAAAGTAGCTTATGGGAAAGTCTTTTAGACTTAACATGTAATTTCCAGATACCTGTGTCCAAAATTTCTCTAGTCCTCACTGACTGCAAGAGCAAGTTTTTGCTTAATGGGTGTCCAAACCTTTTCAATTTTCCACAACTATTCATGTGCATACATCACTCAAGAGCATATATGAATCTTCTTTACTTATTCACCTTTTTATGAATCCTAGGAATACTTTGTGGACCACGAAGCATTCATAGACAAAATGCTGAAAACCATGACACTGGAGGAAAGAGCCATGGACCAAGAAAACTTCCATTAAAAAAGTGAAAAGGGCATTTTCTCAGGAATTAAAGTGGAAATTTTCCACATTCAAATTTTGTGGTTTAAGAAAATTTTCTCCTTCTTTATTATTTATGTTAATTAGCACCTACATTCCTAGTGACAGTAGCAAAGGCAAAGGGATGATTAATTTTTCTCTTTTTTTAATATAGGGTTAAGTACAACCAATGTCCTGCGAATTTCCATAGCTGAAAACTGGACTTACCACACCATTACCTCATCTATTATCATCATCAGAATCCAATTAATTAAGAAAATCCTCCCTTGGGAGAGCAACACAGATAAATACAAAGTGACTTTTCACAGACAAGGAAACAATCAGCCTCCCTGAACTCCTTACTTGGCTTTGAAAGGCAGAAACCCATCACTGGTGGATAACTTTTGGGATTTCCCATGATGGTGGAAATGGGCAGACAAACAAACAATGAGTTACATTTGAGCCTTCTGATCTTAACTGGTGGGTCTCATCAGGAAAACATCTAAAACCTACAAGTGTATTTTTAAAAACCCACTGTCTCCTCATGGAGCATTTGGAAGGGGGAAGCAGTGCTGGAACAGACAGTTAGCACGTAGGATATACACTGTTAGAGAAACAGTGTGTTACCTTCTCCTTCTCCTTCTCCTTCTCCTTCTCCTTCTCCTTCTCCTTCTCCTTCTCCTTCTCCTTCTCCTTCTCCTTCTCCTTCTCCTTCTCCTTCTCCTTCTCCTTCTCCTTCTCCTTCTCCTTCTCCTTCTCCTTCTCCTTCTCCTTCTCCTTCTCCTTCTCCTTCTCCTTCTCCTTCTCCTTCTCCTTCTCCTTCTCCTTCTCTTTCTCCTTCTCCTTCTCCTTCCTTCCCTCCCTCACTTCCTTGTTGTCCCAATCCATTTTGCAAGATCACAATTGGTGGCTGTGGAAAATGATTCTAAGATCATTAGGGAATTATTAGAACATCCTAAATGGAATACTCTAAGTAACCAGCCCTTCCCTTCTTCATGAGGAATATGTATACACACAGTATCAGAAGGACATTCAAAGCACATTAACCTAAATTACCTCCAACAACTACAACAGATGTATTTTCCTATTAAAAAAATCCAAATAGAACCTTTCATATTTATTTCCCCTTGAGAAAATAACCAAAATGACACATTATTATAGGATATATCCTTTCCTGATCATAACTGAAAAATAGATTTTCTGAATTAATTCTTTAAAAACAGAAAGTTATGTATTATATTTTATTGTTACATCATTTTGCTTTTTGACATCTTTTTAATCTTGGCTGTTTGTGAGTGTTTTGAAGGCCAAATGAAATTTTAAAATGAGCATTGAAATTTTTTAAAATACTATTTTCAGAATCTTGTTTTGTAGGAAACTGTGGAATGAAAGGTTTGCAAATCCTGATTTTTTTCTGTGGAATTGCAATGCAATTCCAAGTTTAGACAAGCATACCTGCTTCATCTGGGAAGGAGAGACTGATGCTATCAGGGATCCCTGGTAAACTGAGTTGGCTTTGAACTGATGACATAGTAATGAAGGTTTTAAATTCCTAAGCCATCCAACTGTCTATTAACAGCTCTTTAAACTTACTGCATACACACTGATACTGATCTGCTTATTAGTGCAGAAATTCTAAACATAAACATTATTATGAAATCTTGTTTTAGCCACCAAGAACGGAGAGAGAGTGAAACACTAGACAGCATTTCTTCATCTTATTCCACGTGTGAGATTGGAGTTAGACATAACAGCCCTGTAACCTGCTCTGGGAGAAAAATAAGCCCTTATAGGACAAAATGACCAGCATTATTCAAACAATTTGGCCTGAAAGGCTTAGGAAAAGGTAGGTGCAACTTAGGAGGGAGAGATATCACAGCTGAGGATTATAACGTACAGAAAAATGTGGCAAGGACACAGATGTGTGCTTTTGTCATGAAATGTGGTTTTTTTAAAGGTTAATGAATGGGATAATGCTTTTGTAATGCATGTTGGCTCCATCAGCCAGAAAAGGATTGCCCAAATGGACAACTCCTTCATACTGTGGGAAAGAAGGCAAACTCCTCTGACTATAAGCAATTTTGCACCATCAGGTGTTCCTTTTGGGCTCCTCTTCCTGCGTTGTCTGAAGCAAAAGACAATTACACCGTCTGTGTGGAACATATGCCCTCTTCCCCTGGTTTGTTCAGAGCACTAAATGTGGCTGCCTTCCCTCTTTCAGATTTTTTCTCTGGTCTGATTGTGCTCTGCAGCTTGATTTCCACTTGAGTCCACTCAGGACTAAGATGCTGGAACATGATTGTTTCCACTCCTGAAGGCTGCTGGGTTTAGTGCCACACACTGCCTTAATGAGCTTCACCCCGAGCACGCGACCCAGCTGGCAGTGAAAAACAGGAAGCATTTTGGCACACATTTTCCCTTTGTGGGGTGAGAGAGGAAGCAGACGCGAGCCCTGGCTAACACTGACACAATTAAAATGGAAACAGAGAGCTGCCTTGCCCTCGGTGCAGTGTGAGATGAACCCTGGGTCACCCCTTTAGGCTGTGTCCCTGCCAAGACCCCTGGGTTGGATCGGAGACGTGTGAGGAACATCCACGTTAAAATTCACATATGAGTGGTCTCCAGGGGCCTGAGACAGCAAAGTCAAAGGGAAGTCTGTCTCCCCATCCCCAGAAAATCTGAATCAAGCTGTATCTCTTTCCTTCTAGTGAGTAAGGAACCTTTGAATTAATTTATTAGAATTAGGTGAAGGTCGCTGCTGTATTTGGGGCACCAAGAGTCTTCTAACACTACAGCATTAAAGAAATAAAGGCCTCTGTATTTGCACTGAGGCAATTGTGTAAAATGCACAAGTGCAGATATTCTGGACTTGACAAAACATGGTGACTTTTTTTGGTCATTCCTCCAAGTAGTCTCATTTCAGCTGTTGACAAACACAGGATTTCATTCTCCCACCAATCCTGAACTTCCCAAGTCCTTCTCATAGGTGTGTCCAAGAGTGCTTAATGTTAATTCATCTTCTTCTTTGCTTCATTTCTTCATTTGGGTATTTTGTAATAGCAGTCAGCATAGAGGAGGGGGTGAAGGGGTGGGGAAAACCTTCTCACCTTCTTTTCTGTCATTGGTAAATAACATTCAAAGCAGCTTGGAAGCTGTAAGAGAAAAAGATTATCCCATTCTACACCCTGGGACTTTTTTTTTTTTTATGTAAACTTAGCAAAGGTGCATGAGAGAACATTTTAGCATGAAAGCATTAATCTATGGTTCATTATATCAGTCAGAACAGGATTCTGTGTTGAGCGGGAACATTTTCCTGTAATTCAAGTATGGCATTTCTGAAAGATGGCAAGGTGAAATTTGTCTCATCTTCATTAAAAGCCAAATCCTACAGTCCTTATCAATAACCAAACAAAATTTCTGAGCAAGTGCTACAGGGAGCCTTAGAAAAGATAGCAAAATGCAAACTGATATTGGTGTTCAGCACAGTCAGGGTGGCATCTCTTTTTCTAAAGGGATACACTTTTTGTCATAATGTCACGGACAGTGCCTACCTAAAGCAGTGTCATCCCAGTAGCCAATTATTCCCACTTAGTGAGCAGAATCTGCATAACGAGATGTGATGGCTTTTTCTGGGATGTAGAAGAAAAAGTAATTAAAAGAATCCCACTGGGTAATGCTCATCAGTTTCTACACATTTTTCGGATGAAGTGCTAAATTTTGTGGAAAACTTCACCCCCCTCATCCCAGTAGTCAGCATTCATCTGCTCTACATGCAAGGGCTGAACACTCATCAAGAACTGTTTAGTGCTTTCTTGGTGTAAATAAAAGAAAAAAGCTTTTTTTTTACAGCAAAGATTTTTGTTATCTGTAGAACTCCAAGTAATTTACAGAGAAGTCAGTATCTCTATCTTGCAGATGGAAAGCAGAAGACCAAGGATGATCTGGTCAGCCCATGGTTGCACAGAAGCACAGCCTGGAGACCCCTAAAATCTTGGCCCTTAAAATAGGGTCTGTATTCACAAACCCAGATGTAGAAGGGACATTTTAGGGAATAAAATCCAGCTGTGCTTTCAATATTGTAGCAGCTATCTCCTTAAAAAGAAAATTACTGATAGATACAAAATCAGGCAGCTAGATGAATGGTGGAAAGATGACATTTGATCACCTTAAATGGAAAATACAAGCAATGTAGACAGTCTGCTCATAAGTCATTCATAGGTATGAGTCTGTACAAGCCAGTTTTGCAAGAGTTTGTAGATCTTTTTTTATGATTGTGTTTCAGCTTCAAATCTTATTGGCATCTACCCACAAACTTGTCATCTCTGGAAACCCCAGCTTATGCTAAATGTAGGCCCTCTGAGGGCTCTGAAAATGCATGGAATATAAAAAAAAAGGGCAGAAAAGAACTGGGAATGGAGAGAAAGCAGAAGGAAAAGCAGAAAGAGTAAAGAAAGAAGAATAAATCTGAGAGGAAGGAAGCAGGAGAATAAAGAAGGGAAGACTCATAAGAAGAAATATAGGAGGAGAGATAGGGAAATTTGGTTTTAATTATGTTTATTGTAGTTCTTCATGCACAAAATTACAAAATGAAAACAACATAAACAGCTCTGCTGCAGGCATGCTAGGAAACAATCCATAAAGCAGGGAAACGTTACACAGGAGCTTGGAGTGACTTACTGCATTATTCACTATGTGGTAATTGCCTAAAAGAAATTAATGGGACTTTTTTCAATTAGTTTGGCAGATAGCTGGAAAGACTTATAGGATTCTTTGTGTGGATTCTTTACCTAAATAGCAGATACAAAATAAGCAAGACCTTTTGAAGCTAGTTGTAAAATAAAAAGTTAGATATGCTTTGTGCAGGAGAGGCACCCCTGCCCCATAGCAGGACTCCTCCTACCAGAAGGAGGATATGTTAATATAGCAAGAGACAACCCCTGCTCAGAGAACTTGAAGGGAACATTGGAATGAAGAGACAAGCTGTGGTGAAAAACATAAAATTAAACAATTTTGCAAGTTTAAACCCCAAACACCAACAAATTCCCAAATCCACCAATAAAGCTGGGCCAGCTTTCATCTACTAAAATATTGCAAGGGACAAGCATAACAGGAATAGTTAAGTAATTTAGGTGTGACAAGTTTTGGCAGGGTAACACCATTTTCCCCAAAGAACAGCATTCTCCTCCCCACTGATTAAGACCAACAGGGACCCAAATACCACAACAAGAAAGAAACTTAAGAAAATCCTTTGACCTGAAGGGCTGAATGGAGAATCCTATCCGTAGATTTCTTTATTTCCCCCTAGAATTTGGATGATGATCACAAAGATCTTTCTTTTCGTTTCCTTATTACCCATTTTTACCTTTGAACTTTTCCAATTTAGAAATCCATGATTCTTCATCTTCATCTCAGACCTCTAGCTGCTGGATGGATCTTCCCTGGTAGCAGCTAACGAGGCTGGGATCATTAACCAAACAATCAAGGAGAAAATCTAGATACATGTTAATAGAGGATATTCTTTCTCGTTATAGCACTGACAATGTATCTTAAAGTTTCCTGTCAAAATGTCCTTGAAATCTGCTGAGTGTTATCTTTGCCAAACACATTGTCACAAGAATTCTGCCTGTTTCTAACATAAGCCTCTGAGCTGGTTGCTACAATTTCTGGCTAAAAAAGTTAAAGCCAGGAAGCTATGTACCCAAAAACAATTCAATATTATAACAAAGTGTCTACACTCCCGAAGGATTCATGCGCCCAGGTCTGTCTGCGTGTGACCATGTCCTGCACGGTGTGACTTGGCACCCGAGCTCTGAGCATCTGGCACAGCTGCAGTGCCAGGAGTGCAGCCCATTGTCACACCAGCAGTGATTAATACGCACAGCACGCCGGCAAAACTCGGAGCAGCCCCAGACTGCAGGGATGGGAACATTGCACAGCCTTCATCCTGCCAGCTGCCTCCAGCTCTCAGCACACATTCCTGCCCCACTGGCCAGGCAAACACAACTGGTGCTGCTCTCTGGAACAGTCCATCGTCTCTTATATCCTTAACCTGCTCCACTCACGCTGCGTTTCTCTCTTGAAGCCTCCTAACAGAGCAGAAGTGTGTCCATGGAAACCTTCCTTGCCTTGCACTAGCTAGGCAGTCTGTTGCTACACTTTCGCATCGAATTTGTTACTGCTGCTTATTCACTTGGACTGAAACGGTAAACTTGTCTGGAGATGTCCTGAATTATTCATAGGCAGCACGTCCCAAGATAAGTCAGGGCATGAGATGCACCTCGGTGCTGAAGTCAATGTGGTGTGTGAGAGGGAATGATGCTTGTGTGGCTTTGTGGGGGAGCTGCTCTCAGCCACTGCAAATGGTGAGAGATTGGGTAATGGCCATTAATACCTGAAAGCCAATTTGCCTTCGACAATGGAAGTTGGGGGGAGTTTTTGATACAGCAGCTGCCTTTGCCTCACTTTGATTGTGAACACAAATTAGGGCCTGGAGTCCCTCCCAGATTTATGTTTCGACTTTCACAGGAGCAGTTTTGTGGGCACATAGGGGCAAGTATATCTGATAGAGCTTAGGCAGCTAATTACTTCATTATGCCTCTCCAGGAAGTAGTTAGATGACTACATATTGACTATGGCTCTGGAGCTACAGCTGGAAAATTGTCCATGGAAGCTGGATAAATCAGCCAATCTGTCATCCACCATCAGCTTTGAGCTCATTTTTGACACAGTGAAAGTGTATCCACTATAAAGTATTTGTGCTTTACAATTTCTACCTTCCTCTGAAATCTGATATTGAAAGAGCCAGAAGCCAGTGTTTGTGAACTATGAATGGACCTGGTTTGAAAATGCTGGGTCCAGTTCCTGTTGCACACCACTCCAGTATGCATTGTGTGACTTTCATCTCTGGTCTGAGTCTGCAGGATCAGAAATGGGCCTGTTTATAAAGCTATCACTTAATCAGGTACTTATGCTTCTCTAAAAAGATACTTCTATTACTCTGAGAAAATGGAAGACAAAATGATTCCATACTGAAAGCACTTCTGTAAGTCCTGGATTAAACACTCATTTAAGTGCTCATGTTCATCCTTGTCCAAAATGGGAAAATTTTTTTGAAAACACAAAATCTTTTCGAGAAGAAAAATTCAGTTCTGACCCAGCTATAGTCCTTAGCAGACTTGGGAAGTGTCCTGATTTGAAGATGTAAGTCACAGAAACAAGATGTCATGTGCCACAGCGCAGGCTAATGGATTTAAAAATAAGAGAGCTACCTTCATAAACCACTGTTGGTTGACCAGTTTGACCATTGGAAAGAGATTTCTGTTTGTAAATGGCATGTTCTATTTAAATTAACTCAAACTTCTCTTTGTGCTATCTTTATTTTAAAATCAGATTTATACCAGTTAGTAATTTTTCCCTAAAGCACTTTACAGATCTCTGCCATCACAGTTGGTGTCTGACTTTCAGCTGTCAGTAATGTAGTACTGCAAGATGTTTCTAACTTAAATTATATATATATATATATATCTTATATTTAAATTACTTCAGAATTGTGTACAGAGCCTTGTTTTTAAACACTTGTTCTCTCTCTGGAGATCACGTACACGTGCAGAGTTTGTTAGGAATCCAAGAATTTTCTGATTCTAATACTCCTACAGAGCATGACTAAATATTCAGCAATGCTTCAAATTAAGTTAATGCCCCACCCGAGCAGATCAGCTCTTCAAACAGCCTACATTCCTTCACCTGGGAGTGGAAGGAAATCATGAAAAAAAAGGTAAATAAAGGAGTGAGATGGAAAGCATTTTTGCTGTGCAATTATCCTGATTTTCAACTTGCACTCCCTGAGAAAAAAGAGGGAAGGGCAATCTTCAAAATGTTTCTTAGTCATGGCAGGGAAAAATTGCTTATGGATCAGTTCTATCATCTGTACTCACCTTAATCAGTACCTTACTCTGACAGGCCACTGAATTTAGAGAGAGATCTCAATGCCTTATGTTTTAAAAGCACAGCAGATATGAGTGACATGCTCCTCACAGCAGGACTTGTGCTCAGCTCTCACTGAGCAGAGAGGAGGCTGGAGCAGAGAGGAGGAAGAGTATTCAGAACACCTTCCCTTCTATTTTGCAGTATAACATTTTTCTTACTCAGCCAATTTTCCCCCAGTCTACTCCATAAGGCAGCACTGAGCTTGAGTTCCTGGCTTACAATGTAATTTTCACACATAACGAACCTGTCTGGGTGGAAGGGCTGGGGAGGAGCATATTTCCACACATATACTCATTTGAGAGTACACTCATCCACCTCAACTGATCATTTCAGACTTATTAGGCAAATATCATGATGACACCAGACCTTCCTTCCAAGCCATCTGGAGGGAATAACTCAGAAATTTTGCAAGACTTTTCCTTCCTTCCCCCTGCCATGATTTCATTACCATAAACCAGCCCTCTAGCAGACAAACTAGGGAATTATGCACCATGCTAAGCAAAGCCTTGGTGCAGGGTCCATATTTTGCCATTTAGCTCACGACGAGAGTCACATATTTATCAGTTATACTTGGGAGCAATGTTGCTCTTCAGCAAAGATTTTCGCCTTCTGAGGAGGTGGTTTGTGTTCCATGAACCCTCTGAATCACATTCTGCCTTTCAGATTTTAGTACGCAACGATGACACAGCAAATTGCACCCTTGTAATATGAAAATATAATATTTTTCTAGCAACAGTTCATAATCTGTGACCAGCTGGTCCAAAATGGTTAGCAATGACACATTCTCAAATTCTCAAAGGCATGCTGGTAATGCAGCTCCTCAAATTTCTTAGGTTTAGGATGAAATGAATGGAGCATCTTAAATGAAGGCATTCCACTCTGAATAATACAGTAGTGGGAGCTTCAGAAGAGTTGAAGCCTTCTTGAATTTAAGCAGCTCACCTTATTTCTGGTATGTTGTTCTCATGATGAGACAATATCTTTGATGTCATCTCTGTTTGTATGCTGATGGTACAGGGAGATAGGGTCACCCCTAAATTCTCTGCATCCCTGAAAATGAGAGAAATGTGAGCAAGGGAAAGTCCATTGCATAGCATGTGCTGCTACTTACTTACTTTGACTTGACATTGATGGATGCATTCAAGTATTTACAAGCTGCCTGATGAGATGACTCAGAGAAAGTTTGAAAGAAACAGCACGGCTGACACCCCTGCTTGAAGGGGGAGGAAGTGGGAGGGAAAGATTGCCTTGAGATCAGAGTTTGTGGTTTTTTAAAATGCTGCTGCTTCACAAGCCCACTCTTTGTGCTGGAGTAATTATGTGGGTGTGCTAGGAAAAAAAAAGCTAAGCAGTTTGAGAAAGGTCTGGCTGTGGGGAAACCCAAATTTAAAGATCTTGAAGAAGCAGAGCAGCTCAGTAGTCCTGGAAGACAACATGCAAGCCACGTTTGCAAGAGCCTAGAGCAGTTACTGGGCCAGTCCTGGGGAAGTTTGGGGTGCAGGTCAACCATCCATGGGCAGCAAGCCCACCTTTCCATCACTCTGCTGTAAAACTCCTCCCTGCTGGGGTTGTCCCCCTTCTGTGGCATTGCACAAGACATAGGTCAGCACCTTTCTCTCAGAACCTGAAGACTGCTTTAGTCAAATGTTTCTCTGACCACATCAGGATGTAAATAGGATTAGGCACTGGAGGGTCCAAAGGCATTCAGAGCTCTTCTTTCTGCCCCTACAATGTGTGGCTGGGTCCTGGAACTGTGTCCTGATACTCACCAGCAAGGCCAGAACCATGGCAAAGGCACAGAACAGCCACTCTGGAGATCATGTCTGTCATCATTGACTTTTTAATGAGCAGAGAGCAGAAAGTAATGTGCATCCTGTTCCATGAATTACCATTTTTGAGCTGTCGGGCAGGAAATACCTGCACCGAGGTGGGAAGGCACTCCCAAAAGCCACCACATTTAACTCTTTCCATTTTCTAACAATGGGTGGAGGTCTCAGAACAACAATGAAAAAACCCCATAGAATCTGACTTCCTCCACAGTGCCATATGGGAGTGATGTTAAAACTCCACCTGTCTTTATAACACCTCCCCCTGGACCAGGGCGGGGAAGTGCCCTTGTGAAGCCAGTGTTGCACGGGAAGAGTGTGGTTAAATTTTGACTTCATCCCCATCCTCAAGACATCTTCATCAAGAAACGCTCATCCTGTAACCAGCGTGGTAAGAAGGACAAATTCCCTGAGTAACTAGTTGGCACAGTTCCCCAGCAGGAAGGAAGAGGAGGAAAAAGGCCATTTCACCTGTAGAATCCTACCAGGGATTTGGTAACTTACCTCTGCACAAAGAAACCAAGGATCTCAAGGATGTGAGGTACTTCTTGTATGCATTGCTGCTTTAACCCATCAGATAAACTCATTTAAGAGTCCATTTCAGGCAGTTCTAAAAACAATTCAGGGATGTCTTGAGCATCCTTTGTCTGCAGCTCACGCCCAGGTGCTGTAGCAGAGGCATCCCTTAGCTTGCAAAAGGAATGTGGTGTACAAGAATTATTCTCCACCCAAGGAAATATCACATGTTACTATTTATATTCTTTTATATCCTTTATGGGCTTAAGTAACTATGGATGCTTTCTGTTCCATAAAATAATACCTTTTTAAAAAATTTTAAAAGGTGGGGGAGATAAGAAACTAATGGAAAATCCTAAAATGGCCGTCTTGTTCTAAAGAAATCAGAGTATTTCCCTCAAAAGTTCTTTGCAAAAATCTCTAATTGCATTACAAGATATTCTATTTCCTTGGAATTTTGTTTTTCTGTCAGACTTTGCTGAAAGGGATATTTTTCTTGTCAAATCTTGTGTAATTACAAGAGTAAAGGCACATTTTCCACTATGGTGGTGAAATTTCATTTGGAATGAAAGACATTAAAGAAATGTAGGTGTATTAATGTTATTGAAAATAGCATTATGTAACAGACATTGGATGGACGTGCAGGTCTTTATTGGAGGTCAGATGCAGGTATTACTCATTCCCCAGTGCTTACAGAAATTGATACCCCTTTTAACACCAATGAAAAGACTTTAGTGGACTGAAAAAGGAGCTGTTTTGGGACACTGGTACATCAAGTTGATGTACCTCCTTTCTTTTGGGAGTATAAAGGAGCAACACTGACTGGCAGAGTGCAGTGAGAAAATTTGCTTAATTGCTAAAGCAATAACGCTTAATACAAATCATGACACACGAATAAAAGAACAGGAAAAAGGAGCCTCTAGCTGCACGAGAAAAAACCTCTATGAGATTTTAAAATGTTCCCTTGCATGCATATATGCAGTGTTTTGTACAGTAACCACAAAAATGACATGTTTTATACCTTTCAAGCACAAGCAACCTGTTTTGACTTTGTAGCACTTGGTGAGTCATTAGAGAAACTGATCTTCCTAAAAGCTTTGCCATTTCTCTTGTTCTAACTAAAAATAAAGGCTTGGGTAAGATACAAGCTGCAAAAACAAAATAACATGCGTGCTCATTGTCTCACCATCTTTGCAATGTGCAGGCTTGGGCATCCAGCTTGCCCTTCCCTTGCCATCCAGAACGAGTCCTGGCTCCAGAGCTGCTCATCTGAGGTGGAGCCTCACTGGACACAGATTAGGCTTCCTCTTTTCCTGCAAGTGCACGTGGAGGGGAAATGAGGGTATCTTTTTGCTCACAGGCTCAGACACTGGGTGATGTGGTGTAGCTGGTGTCCATGACACCTGGCTGAGATCACTCCACCTGCGCATCCACCATGTCTCAGCCATGACATTCCTGGGAACACTGTCTCTGGAGCTGGAGTTGCAGATCCAGGCACCTCGCCTGTCACAGGTCCCTTGGCTCATCCCTTGCCTGCTGAGCCCTTGTGCCCTGCAGAGCCCCTGGTTTGTGCCATACCTGAGCCCTGGACACCACCCCAGCTGGTGCAGAACTTCCCTTTGCAGCAGAGCTCGGCATAGGGAACAGCAGAAATTAGAGCAAGAAGACAGAGACACCAGAAAGCCTTTGCCTGTGATCACAGCACTGCTCTCCTTAACAATCAACCACCAGAAGTGAAAGCATTTCACAGGAGGAAAAGCAACAACTAACTTATAAATAAAGCATTGCATGACTTCTCAATATATTTTTCCCCCAAGCAATCAATTAATGTTTCTGCAACAAAGAGATTATCAACTCCTGTGAGTGGGAAAGGAGGGGTCTGATGTGAGAGTGAGGGGGCTCTGCTCCAGATGACACACTGCAGAAAGAAGCACCTCTGCTGCAAGATGCAGCACATTGCATCCAACAAATGGAACACATTCCTTCACTGAGGAATCATTTTATCTCTGAATCCAAACATCTGCAAATTTTATTTACTTATTTTTGAAGGCTGAACAAGCAGCTATGTGTGCAGAGAGGCAGCAGGGTATTCATTTGCTTCGTTGTTCATGCCTTCAATCTTCCTCTGGCTGGCTGTGAACAGTATTTTGCTGCTGAGTACCAGTGGACTCTTTCATGGTGTCTGAAAGCTTGTCAATAAAAATAACTGCCACAAGAAAAGAACAGTTTTCCTATCGTGCAGCACTTTCAAGTTCTTTCTTGATAGCAAGTGGTCAGATGCCACTACTATAAAACCACAGTTTTCTGGGATAATGTATAACCTGAACAATAAATCCAGTATTGTACTCCTAGTCTTTCACATCAGATATGCAGGGCCTGGTGTCACTGCTTTTCCCTTAAGTTTAACCAGGGTTGGTCTGCCTGCTTAAGCTGAATGTTCTTCTGACTCCTACTCCTTTCTAAAATGAACGCACTTCATCTGCTGCCTGAATAAAAAGCTTTGCTTTAGTCACGACATCTTCCTGCACTGTTTTATTCACAAAGTTTGACAGAAAAATAGATGTTATGAAACCAACTTTTAATGCTTGATGGAAATAGGTCCGAACCTGCCTGGGCATCTGTCCTGTGAAAACTGAAGGCAGCATTACGAGCTCCAGTCCATTTTCACCTGCTTGATGTGTTGCCAGGCTGGGGCCACCCACTGACCAGACCAAAGACCATCATGCTGGGTAGATCAAAACCAATACTTGACCTTTGACAGTGGTCAGTAGTAGGTGTCTCAGGGCAGAGGACAAATAAATTGTGGTGGGAATCATGTGGATTCCTCAACATGCTGCCTCAAGCCAGATGTGCTCACAGTTTTAGTAGCTCAGGAAGTGTTTTTCTTTTTGTGTTTTGGTCATCTTATGAAGCAACTCAGACTTTCCACTCCATAGCATCCTATGAGTAAAACATATCCAATGATGTATCAGTGCAGGAATCACTTTCTTAATTTGCTTCAGATCTTCAGTCTGATAACACTAGAAAAGGTTGCCCAGAGAGGCTGTAGGATCTGCATCCTACATTCAAAACCAAGGAAGACAAATTCTGATTTAAACTGGCCGTGCTTAGAGAGAAGTTTGGACCAGAATATGTCCAGGGATTCCTTTCAACCCAAATCACCCTGTCTTTGTAATTTGTCTGGGTGTTCACCCCCCTTTTTAGCAAGTAATAGTGAAACACCTCTTTCTTCACTTTCTTCTTTCCCATCAGCCACATCAGTGATGTCCCCATGAAGGGGAACAAACCAACAGCTCCTCTCTTCCCTTGCCAGGTCTCTTTTCCAGACTCCAGGGTGATTATTCTGTTTTGCCTCTCCCCTTAGAAAAGGGTGAGGTGTCCTATACTTTTCTCATCCTTGCTGCCCTTCTCTCAGCTTTTCTTGATTCAACTTTGTCCTTTCTAAGGGAGGGAGGAAGGACTAGAACTCCTTGCAGAGTTTAAAAATTGAGCAAATCTGGCACTTTCTACTGTGGGAAAATGGTATATTCAGACTATTAGATAAACTTCTAATAACCCCAGTCTGGTCAACTTTGCAGAGCCATGAATCAGCATTTTCTCCATGGTACTCTCAGACTCCTATTTCTATCTCCTAAAGTTATTCTTGATTTTAGTCTCATCTTACAGCATCCTCACTCCTCTCCTTCCTCCTCTTCATTCTTGCACTTCCCCAGCAGTCAGGGCAACACTGGGAATTGTGGGGCTCTAGGGAAGCCAGGCAGTCTCAGCAGGAGCTTCCACCACACCAGGAAGTTCTGGTTTGAAGGGAAAGGCTGTGGCTCCTTGGCAGACTCAGTCACTGTGTCTTCTGGCCACCACAGCTACTTCTGCTGTCCTGTCCCACCACCCTGCCCCTCTCCTGCAGCACCTGTGTCCTGCCACACTTCCTGCCTGTCACACAGCCTTCCTCATCTCCACAAACAAAAGGTCACAGGTAGATTTCTTGCACGTTCACACCTTAAAATGGCTCCACAAAGGAGCAGAGACCATCCAGGCCAGAGTAGGGGATGGAGGGAATGGAGTGCGGCTGAGGGACAGGGGCAGATGATGGCACTGCACCTCAGAGGCAGCTGTTCCATCAGCTGAAGCTGCTGTGGGACTGCAGCTGTGCTCACACTTCTCAGAGAGGAGCCCCTGGAAGCTCAGAGCCTGAGGAAGGAAGCTGCTAATGAGCATCTTTCCTTCTTCCCTTTCTCACATGGAAAAGTACAATTCTTTTAATGGCAAAAGATAATAACTCTAAGATGTTATGATTACACCACACTTTTTTCCCCCAGCAAATCTTTGCTGGCTTTACATAAAGTCTGTCCTCACAAGGCTGTATGAGGTATGTAACATTGAAAGCAGAAGGCTGTCTTACAGAGAAATAAGGTGAAGTTCAGGGATGTAAAACTGTATGATTGAGTTCATGCAGTCTATTAGGAGCAGCCAAGAAACAAGACTTAAAGGTCTGTCTCAGACTTCATTAATTTCTTTAACCACTAGAAAAGTGCCTGTACAGAAGGAAGCATTTCTCCATGTAATACTGCTGAGGAAGAGATTGAGGAAAAGCCTCATGTCTGAAGGAGACATCTAATTTCTTTTCATGCTTTTCAGGTATCTTATCAATAGCCTTATCTTTTAGTATCCAGAGCCTTACTTTAAATTTCTCATCCCTAAATAAGATGACTTAAGTTAGATGCCATCACATAGACGGGAAAAACAATTTTCTGTCTGGGTCAGACTATTTCTCTTTTACATATTTCTCTTCTGAAATCCCTCCAGACTTCTCCTCAGATTTCTCTTCAGAAATCTGAAGAAGACAAGCCCTGCTCTTCTAATAATGATGGGACATCCTCCTCCCAGCCAAGGGCCTCTGCTCTCCTGCTATGGCCCCTGCTAGCAATCTTCATGGGCTTGAGTGAGGAAAGTCTTTCAAAATTTTAATACATCTATCCCTGTTCAGGAAAGCACTGGAGTCAGGGACATTTGAATCCACTTGCAAACACCCTGTACTGTCAGTGAACTTTTGTAGAAAATGCATGTCATACCCACAAGGGCAACAAAGCAGAGGAAGAGTAACATAACTGGTGGGACTTTCATGTTTGTCTAAGGTTTTAAATAGTCCATATTTTTATATCATCTGACTTATAAAATGATATTTGTTCATGTAATTAGAGACTGTACTGTCCCAAAGCAGCCAAATTCAGACACTGTGTGCAACACGAATGTTGTTGTTTCCTGGTATCTGCTTAAAATATATTCCTAATTCATTTTTACAGGTTTATTTCCTCCATCTTATTCAATATTCCATCATATTTTAAAAAGTAAAAAACAAAATACTAAGAGAGGAAAAAGATAAAGCCAAATTTCTAGCTATGGCAATGACAATCCTACGTATCTCAAAGGAGAAGGTTTTTTCTGCATACTCTGGGAGTTAAAACCACAACAAGACAACATCAGCAACAGCCATTTCTAGCTTTGCAGAACCCGACCACAGTCTGAACTGCCATCAGGAACTCAGACTGTCCCACCAAACACTTCCCACCAGTCAATCCCCAAGTGAATTAAGAAGGAAGGCAAGTATTACTGAACCATTTCACAGTCAAAGGTCCTGCTTCTCAAAAAATTGAATGGAGATACCTTGAGGAGAGAGGTCAGGAGCAGTAAAGTCATTGAAGAGCACAAGGCTCATTCAAATCCCAAACGAGGTGATGGCTCCCATTACTCCTCCAAAATGACCAGACAATGATAAATCAGATTCCAGTTTCATTTTAATTTCAAGCTGACCTCATGTGACTGCATATTGCACCTCCTGTAAGAAAAAGCAAGAGCTTCCCTCAGGCTGTCCCAGGAAGGCCTTGTCCTGAAGCTGTTGCAGGGAAGCCAGCTGTAGGAATTGTTTTTCTATGACAAGCACACGATGTGCAGAGCAGCATGTTTGGCTCCAGAACCCGGTGAAAAGGCAGGATGCGGGAATTGCCTCCCACTCTGGGCGTGAACCCAGAACCACATCCTCTCTCTCAGGAATGACCCACTGTTTTCTCCTCTGCTGCCTACTACGGACCATGAGGATAGTGGGCATCCCACTCGAGCCTGAAGAGGATTGTTTACCCTGTCATGAATACCATGCCTGGGCAAAATGGAACTCAATAGCAGCCCACAAGTAGTCAAATCCCAGCCTCTGTAACCAGAGTGCAGAGATGTACTCCTTCTCTTCCTATCCTGCTGCAGTGCTCTGCTTCTGGTAGCTCAACCATGTGCTCTCCATAACAAGGAAATACTACTGCAACCACTTCCCTGACACTCTTGTTTTTAACAATGGTCTTTTCATATCCCCCATATTAAATCTGATGAGATGGCTTTGCTTAAACCTGTATGCTCATACACATATTTTCATGCTGAGACAATGTTTAATAAGCTCAGTCCTGCCTGAATGAAAAATTTCTATTCAACAGGCATTGCTCAGGTAGGTTCACAAACCTTGAAATGAGTTACCTGGTTACCTTTCATTATTATGGCAGCATCCTTACTAAATAGGGAATCATGGTTGGAGTTCTAACAGCGCTATCATCATTCCCATCTTCCCATATCAGCAATCCCACTAAAGCCCAGGGTAAATCTGCCCTAAGGTGAGGAACTGGTGAGCATTCAGTACCACCAGCATTCAGTGAGCAGCTTGTTGCAAGCTCTGGTAGCGCTCAATTTCTACAGTGAGCGCTGTTCCCCCTGAAACAGGACAAAACTCTGTGAAGAACAAGCCTTTTCACAGCTGTGATGGAGTCATGGTCTCATCTATTCTAGCAAACTGATGAAGCCCAGAACAGTCATAGCTGACAGTATAAATTAATCCCTCTTAATATTTGCCTTGCTGTTTAATCTCAAGTGCCAGTAACCTACATATGTTTGAAAACAATCAGCTGGTGTCTATATCAATAGTGGTTGTGTATGCTCTAGAATCAATTTTCCCTATTTGTACTCTCTTCCATGTCTTCATGAGTTTAATCACCTTATTAAGAAATGTGCATGAACTATAAATAAGAGAAAAAGCAAACCTTTCAGCCATGAGGCTGAGTGGAGACATGTGTATCAGTGAACACATTTCCTGAGTAATGGTACACTACACAGTTTGTAAAATGCAATTATGCTGTAGCAACCCTTATCGGGAAACATATTTACACTGATTTCTTGTAGCAATAGATCAAAGAACTTATTTTACTGACCTATATCTGTATTTAGTTGTAAGCAGTTTCTTACATAAATAAGAAAATTGTCTTCCTTTTTCTGAATAATTTCCTACTAATGGACAGCAGTTTTCCTGACATAGATGCTTTGCAAAGATTAATTTTTTAAGACTAAAATTGGTGTCTGAATTTAAAATAACTCATGACTGGAAAATTGCAGATGTGTGAAACACTGGCTGTCTGTAGAGTGGAAGAGAAGCAGTACACACAATGAGGCCACCACCCTGAGAAGACATGAGCAGGTGGCCTTGTCACAGAAATAGAGATTTTATTTTTTATCCCGTCTATTTTCTCTTTTGTCTCTACCCACCCACAAAACTGTCTAGAAAAGAATAACTGATATCCACCTAGGAGCACCAAGAGCATGCAAGACTCACAAATCCTGGTTCTATTCCTTTAGTAACCTTCCCAGCCATCCAACCAGACTTCCATTGAGACAGGGCCTCCAGCATAGCTGAGCAGCTGATGGTGACTCCTGGGGGATTTAAAATATTTTATTTGATTCTGATGACAGATTTTAAATATTTTGTTTCCATTCTTCTTTTAAAAACCAATATTAGCTGTGTAAGGGCTCCACACATGGGGCACATCAACTCTGGACTGCTGGCCTCCATGAAGCCCTGCTCATTTAGGGGCCCTGACTTTTTTGGCTGCTTCAGCACAGACAGGAATACCTGCAAGGGCATTTGCAGCCCTTAGCAGCACATTCCAGACAACATCAGCTGTGGTGTTCTGTGGTGAGTTGTGCCAGGACCAGCCGGGATGAGAAGGGGAGTCACAGGATTGAAGTTTTATTGAGGACTGAGTGAGACAGTCCACAGAGTAGCCCAAAGAACCAGTCCTCTGACCTCCTATTCTCTAGAGCTGCTATGGAAATTTCTATAAAATACCTTTTTTCTTACAAAATGTGAACTCGTCCAAAAATAGAGAATCTTATGGAAATATAGATGTTAAAATGAAACTTTCAGTACAAAAATCAGCTTGTGCCACTCTAGGAGATAATATGTGTCAATATAGATGTTAAAATGAAACTTTTGGTGCAAAAACCAGATTGTGCCACTCTAGGACACAATATGCGTCAAGGCTGCTGGAGCTGATGCATGGATTTCAATTTCAAAATTAGGTGTTCTCCTCACCAGTGTCGCTTGATCGAAAGGAAAAGGCATCTTCTCCAAGCTCACCCACTGGAAAAGTTTCCACTTTTTATAAATAAAAAATACTTGGCTCAGGAGCAAGCACTTGAGTGTCCCTCATCCTAGAGCAGTGCTCAAATCCAACAGACAACATCTCTTGGAGAAGCACAAGCAACTTATATGGCCAGACCCAATAAAGGAGAGTCATCACAGAGCAGCTGATGGGGTGGTGTCAGGGGAATCCCTCCTGGAGTGAGAAACCCAGACCAAGCCAATGAAGGGTTTAAATCTCTTTCTCCACAACCCCAATGTGGAAAACAAGCACGAGGCTACCACCTAGTCCAGAACAAAGTTGCTCTTTTCCCTATTTGGAGAATAATTTAAGAGTTCTGCTTCATCCAGAGCAACATGGAAATATTGCCCAGCCAACACTGCTGCCTAAATTTGTTCTTGAAAATGGCAACTAGTTACACTTAGAATTCCTTAGACAAATTTGAAACCAGGTTGGCTAAACGATAAATCTTGCATTATCTTGCAATAATTACAGCTAACCCAAAAATGCAGGTCATTTATTTGTGATAACTCCTCTTTTGGGCAAGGCATTTTCTATGCCTGGCACAGTTTTCATTTAGGTGGAAAAATAAGTTGTTTAACTTGTTTAAATTAATAACATGGAGAAAGAAAATAATCAGTGCAAGTCCACATTGGGAAGGAATCTTGTGGAATTTAAAGTCTTACATGTCAGCTAGACCAAAAGGTCACCTGCAAGCTCCACAAACCCCTAAACTCAACTAATCTGTGGTTGTTATGGGGAAAGACACAATACATTTATCATTGAATTGCTTGCAGAGGCTGGTCTGTGTCAGCAGACACTGCCATATGTGGCTGGCTGCCCTGTCATTTCCTACAGAGATGCTCAAAAGTCTCTGAATGACACTCAGGGAAATGTTCAGGAGAGCATCACACGTGTCCCATTAATTCCAAGGGGGGATGTGTCACTGCACTGCACTTTTTTAGACATTTTCCGTCATTGCTTACATTGTCTAAGTATTTTGCATTTTCAATGAGTGATGAACACAGAAGTAGAATAAAAACTGATTATGGTTAATATCTGAGCTTACAGAACGTTTTAAGAAGTCAGCTTTACTTGAAAGAAGGGAAGAAACTGCCAAAGGCAGCCATGGCTTGGATGAAGAGTACGTTATATCTGCACCTACCTGTATCAAGTGAAATTCGCTTCTAGCATTGCTCTGGGAAGAAGGTTGGTCTAAGAGGCTGGTTTATTGACTTATTGTTTCCTCAAGCCCAGGATATTGCAATATTTCCATGATGGACCCCGAAATCTATACCCTGGAGTATACTCCTGGACAGGAGTTAATTTCCTAGTTCAGGGGTTCTGCAGCCACAGAGAAGCACTGAAGAATAGTTAACACAGAAATCAAATAATTGGACTCAATTCCCCTGAGATTAAGGAAAGGCAAATATACTGGAAAATATGGACCAGAGCATTTAAATAAATGTGAAACAATGGAAATATTTTAGACTTTGTTTAAAAACACTTGCCAAGTTGTTTTGGTTTAAAAACAGAAAGCAGCCACTTTAGCTCATTACTGTACACAAGCCAGGCTGTCTGATCATGCTCCCTTCATGCAACACCTCACACTAGGCTTTATTACTGTCAACTTCACTAAAACTTTTTTTGGGGGAAAAAGAATCCCAACTACCAGAACATTAAAAAAAGTATTAGTTACTGCTTTTGATTTAAAAAAAAAAAAAAGTTATGTTTAAATGATCTATTAATCCATATGTGCTTTGAAAGGTGCTAATCCAATGTGTTTTGAAAGCATCACCATTTATTTTCTTGGTCCACATATGTCCTGTGGGAATTGATGAAAAAGAAAGGTAGAATCTCAAGACACTCAAATACAAGCCAACGGATGCTGATGGGTCTAGTGGTCCCTAAGAGGCCACTGTGGGCCACACTGGCTGTGTATGGCTTAAGCTTCCTTTTACATCGAGATTGTGGTGAAAAACAGGGTCTGTGATGTGCTGAGCTAAATAATGTAGGGGAAACTGCAGCCTTTACTGGAGACCAGCACCCAGCATTTTGTAGTAACCAGGTTGTTCATTTAACATGTACTGGCTTACTAAGTAAAGTAAATTAAAGGCTGAGGTGGCAACAACGATAAGCAGCAAATTTGTTTGTTCAGTAGGGAGCTGAAATGTGTCGGCTCATGCTTTGATCAAGTTAAATTGAGAGGTTTCAAAGTACACACAGGAAATGCTCCAACAGATTAACTTTGTCCCTGGAGGTTTGTCCCAGTCACTTTTCAGCCTTCTGCACTCTGTTATCTGTTTCAGCAATTCTGTAACTTTAACCTCAGAATCCACAGAGAAAAGTGACAGTGTTAAAGGTCAAGGGTTGACTTCTAGGGTGATGAGCATAAGGTCTTGCTCTTAAGAGACAGGCTATTGGGCAGTTTTTGGTTCTTAACAAAAAGGAAGAAAGAAAAAAAAAAGGGGAGGAAATGGAAAATTAAGTGGTTTTAAAAATCATTTGCTTTAAATGCGGTTAAGGTGGTAAATCATTACTGAAAATCAGTATCCTCACATGCTGTGGAGATCAGCACATTGAAGCCTGGCTGCTGAAAGACCAGAGCCTCAGACTCAATTGACTTCAGTTCAAAGAAGGAAACAGCTTTCCCTGAAATACTCCCCATGGACAGGTGTTTATAAATAAACACTTTTCCTAAAAGTGGGTTTTCCTCTGTCTGAAACGGTGCCTGTTTCCACTGTAGCCAGCCTCTCTATGAGCAGGTTATTTTCACAAAGCTTGTAGGAACTTGATTTTCTTTGAGAGATCAATGGGTTGAAATTTGTCAATAGGTTCAAAAGATTTCAGGGGTGTGGAAGTGACGAAGATACAAGCGCACGCAGCAGGATTGCATAAGCCTCATTTCTGTAGGAATCAGGAAAAAAGTTGCAGCAATATAAAAATAAATATCTGAGCAGGCATAATTCCTAAAAAAAAAAAATGCCAGTAGCTAGCCAAGACTTCATTTTTGCTGAGGGCAAAAGGAAAGGAGAGAACTGTCACTTTCCTCAGTGTTTAAGTATTTTAGCCTGTGACATTTGTTTTTGAGAATAAGGACATTTCACAGATAAAAACCACTTCTCTCTGAAATAAAGAACGTGGAATCTTCTTATCCTATCAGGGACCAATAAAATGTCCTGAAACTGGTAGATGAGATAGCATTTTTTTCTGTTGCTAATAATGCTGTTCAGCAACACAGATCTGTCCATAGAACTCAGTGCTACTCATGCTGTCTCTCATCCATTGTACACAGTGCTTAAAGCTGGCAAGTTATTTCACTTTTAGGGGTATCAATGTAAACACAACTATACAGACCAGAGAGGTACCTACATCTGCATGATTAAATAGGCTCCATGGCCACAACACTTCTGAGTGTCCAACCCTAAAGGGACCTAACTGGCAAAATCCCACTCTAAGTTACTAAATCTGGATTAACTACCAGCACAATTAGTAGACAGCGTCTCAAGTGGAATTCAGAAGATAATGTCTATAAAATACCTTGCAAAAAAAATTGGCTGAGATGGGTTTCTAATATATTTGAAAAACTTCTAGTATATTTGAAAAATAACATAATACTCTAAGAATATTAAAGGCAGAAATTTTGCAGTATCAAAGAACGTATTAATTTCTAATTTTATTTATGACCTATGGCACCACAGAATCCAAGAGTTATTTTCTCATCAATATAGAACCAGCTAGAAAATCCTGCTGCTTGGCAGAGCACAACCCCTAACCCAGGGAAGTGACCTATTGACTGAAAAACAACAGCAAATCTAAGTGGTCTGCTAGCCCAGTTAATTTGTGCTGTTATATATCCCTGCTGCTGGAGTTTAATGTTAGAAACTTCAAGCATAATCTCAGAATCCCAAAAATACCTGCTTTCCATTTTCTGTTCAGCTGTGTGTTTAAACAGCATTGTCTTCCTACATATCTTCTAGACTTTAAATCTTGTCACTTGTATGGTATTTTCCTTTAAATAAGAAATTTCCCTTCTCTGTGACAGCTTGGTACACTGACCATGGGTGCTGCTGATTGCTGTGCCCAGGGTGATGTGCTGTGGCATGAAGAGCTTGGTTAAAATTCAAAATTCACATTTCCCCTCCTGTCTTTATGCGTACTCCTCTCTGCACAGCCTTCTGGACAATCCCCTCGTGCTTATGGTTTTCCTGACCCCTTCATTATCCTACATTAGCTTCTTGTTAAAGACTTCCCTGCTGGGAAACCTAGAAACTTTCTTCCTTCCCCCAGTGAGATCTTAACTTAGAAAGAACAGTTATAGCAATAATTCAATTTAGGGAAGAAAAATAAGACAGCTGCTCAGCCATGCTATTCAGTACTGAATTTTTTTTTCTTTTCAATCTTTCTAAGTTTTTCACATTTTTAGGAATGGAAGCTGTGTGGAGCAGAAATTTTGTTCTCATTTTTGTTGAAAACACATAATACTAGTTATTCATGCAAAAGCAGTTCTAAATTTAAACAAAAATAAACCATAACCTGAAATCCATTTTTTTCAGAGCTAGCAATCACTCCATACAATTCAGCGCAATTTTGACTGTAAGTGCACAAGTTTAGCTTTTTGCTTGAGATAGATCAAAAATACTCCCTAAATAAACTTTCCTACAGTATTTCCAGCACAGCCTTAAAAAGAGCCAGAGACAAAAAAAAAAAGAACCCTTCGAAGTCTGCTGCACCGAGGCAGGAGGTCAAAGTGCTCGCACAAATTGGTAAAGAAGTCATGTTTTATCAGTGACACTGCAATTAAGGACGTTGATTTCTGTTCGTAGGACAAGGTCCTCTCATTGATGGAGAACCCACCGGGCATGGAAAGAAAGGGATCTTTGTGTGAGGAGTAGCAGCACATGACAGGCATCCTTGTGACCGGCTGGCTGACGTAGCCCAGGCTGCCCAGGCTTAGGCTCTCCCTGCTCTTGCAGTGTTCCACCTTCATGACTGGAATCTGCTCAGCTCTTCACAAAAATCAACCCTAAAAACCCCAAAACAACAACAAAGAAAAACAAAACTCAAACCAAAAGCCAAACGCACAGCAAAAATCTCTGAAATAGGTGGATGTGCTCATTGTTAAAATAAACTAGGAAAGAACAAACTGCAGCCCCCTGGGCAGTGCTTGGCCTGGCTGTTCCCTGAACAAGCTTGTTTCTAGATTACAGCAGGTATCTTTCCCAGAGCTGAAGGGTTCTCCAAGGGAGTGATTTACCTTTTTTCCACCCCCCCCTCAGGCATTTCAATGGGAAAGTTAAAAATAAATGAAACGAATCAATGCCTTTTGGCTGCCGCTGTTTCAGCTGATGCCTCCTCTAACAAAACACAGGCTTGATATGGTGCCTGAGAGCTCTTCAGAAGAGAAAATGGGCTTCTCCACATAAGATATTACAACTGCAGCCTTCCATCCTTATGACTTCAAGTAATGTTTTGCTTCTGAATGTTTATGCTTCCCAGCTATGAGTGAATATATGAAATAGCTCTTCTGTGCAATGGGAAGCAATCTAACGAGCCTGAGCTACACAAGGACACTGGAGGAGTTTACAAATGTGTGGAGAGCGTGTGATGAGCAACCCAGGGGCTACCACTCAAGCTCTGACAGAGCCGGGGACAGCACTGTGCCTAGAACGGAGCAGTCAACCCACCTGAGCAATAAGAGGGGCATCTTAATCTCCAGTTGAACGTAGGTACCCAAATCTCTGGTCTAGATTGTGGTGTTGCTAGATCCGAGGGAAAATCTACAGGCAAAAGAAGGCAAGCTGGGCTAATCTGGGTTTTACACGGGCAGTCTTACCTTTATTAGGCAGCACAGGAAGTGGATGAGTGGAGGAATAAATAATATGTTCAACCAATACAGAGCTGGGGAAGAAAAATATCTCCTTGGGGTTACATTTTATGAAACTTCTTGAAAATTATTGAAAAATAGATTCTTGAAAAATAAATTCTTGCTTTTATCTGCTGGGAGAGGCACGTATAAATAACAAAATAACATTGGTGGAGACTGAAGGGGCTGATGACGAGCTTTTGGGATCGGGGTACAACTCCAACAGTCTCCCCAAACAAATTCTACTCAGCTCTTGTAGGGAGTGAAAGTTTAGTTCTACCTCCAAGGCAGAAGCTAAAGGAGGGGCTGGAAAGGTGAATTGCTCCATTAGATACAGAGACTGAAGGAAAAGCTACCGTGTGCATGAACTGAACAGCCACCAGGGAATGTCAGGGTGAATGTCACATTTAACAGTGATCCTAAAAGAAGCAAAGAATTACCTGAAGAAAGCAAATGTCAGCATAATGTTTTGAAAGTGCTGTCATAATAAATATTTTCCTGTGGTTTTGCAAGAATGGAGTGGCATAAGTACCATTAATAAAAAGCCCCCTATCATCAGAGATCACATAAGGATGAACTCAATACTGCCCTTAGGCATTTCACAGGAAGCCAGAACATGTTCTGGATGGTAAAATGGGGTAAGAGGATTTACATACTGGACAATTTAGTTAAAAGTGAATCAGAAGAAGAGTACAGCCAGAGTGTGCTGCTCCACAGCTCAAGGTAAGGGTACAAAGTTCAGCATTCCACAAAATCTCACTGGCCAAAATCTAGTCTGAGAGCATTCAAGAGCAGTCTGTGAGTGGGCTGTGCAGGGATAGCACTCCACAAAGGATGCAGCCCTTAACAGCCTGCCTGCAAAACAGAAGCAGATGATAAGAGCAGGGCAGGGAATGTAGCTCATCATGCAAGAGATGTGTGGTAGCACAGTATAGGGACTGGATAGGTAACACCTCTGCCCTGGGGCCCTCCAAGCCTAGTGCACCAACGACACAGTGACACAGTGCCAGCACAGCACACCTACACACAGACACCAAAGGAGCCCGGCCTTCTTAGCATGAGGAGATCACACAGGTGACTCAGAAGAAGAGTCACTTGGCTACTGCTCTGTACAGGAAGACCAAGCCCAGTGGGGTCCACTGGAGGAGTCACTTGAGGCTGGCGAAGGGAGGCACCAGGACTAACAAAGGGGCTGTAGTCACTATGAACACTCTCCAGACTGGATGCTCCTCAAAGGGTTTTAACTTCCCTTTGAGCTCATGCCTGTTGGCCAGAGGGAAAAGGAAGTTGTGCTCAGTGTTACCCTGGCCATGCTGGTCAGACATAGGTACTGGGCTGGACTTCTCTTCCTACAGTGCTCAGACCTGCCAGACACAGAGGGACAGACACCCTAGGACACTAGGACACCCTGCTTGACCATCCTCAGGTGGCCAGTGTCTCCTCCTGCTTCAGCACTGCCTGCCCAGCTTTCCAATGAAAATCCCAGGGCTTGGCCAGGCAGTGCCCAGGGCATGGGGCCAGCCTGTCTTCTCTGATCAATACCCAGCTGTGGGGTGTTCCTCCATCTCCCTCCAAAACCCCATAGTGGTCTAGCAGACAGGGAAAGCAGCATGTGGCTGGCTAGCCCCAGGCTCCCTGGCCCTTCAAGAGGAAGGCGGCAGGCTCTCTTACACCATCCTTCAATAATTTACTAGACAGGCACTAACAGCTTCCCCCTCTGTTGCAACAAGCAAGTCAAAAACAGTAGAGGAGAAGCATCCATCTCTGACATTCCTGCAGGTTTTCTGTAATGGATCACTTTTGATTAATTAGTGAAACAAGTTTGAAACAGCCTGCAGGATACTTGGTGTGTGCTTGTGTCTCAAACTGGAACAGGAAACCAAATCTCTCTCTATAAAACATGAACATAAAAACTCTGCCCTTATTGTTTCCACTTTCACAGGGGTCTTCCTTTCTCTGCTATCCATGTAGAAAAGAAAAAAATCATCTAAAGCATCTTTGCTATTGTATATGGAACTAAAACAAAATTTGTTTTGTTCACCTTTCTCCCTCTCACCTGTGAGCACACAGCCATTGCTTGACAAAATGTAGCACAAACACAGCATAGCATTTCTCCTGGAGGCTTGCTGTCTAGAGTTTCCTCTGTTAAAAACTGAGCCAGGGACTGACTTCCTACAGCCTGGTTACCAGTTCAACACTTGAAGCATAGCTCATCTTTGACAAAGTCCCACGATGCTGAATGTGGTACCAATCTCAGCCTGCATGGGCAACACCAGCCCTGGAGTCTCTTGAATAGCAGCACACACTGTGAAGAAAATATCTCAAGATGTTCACCCAGAGAATTTTTGTAACTTTTATTATATGTTGCCCAAACTACCATAAAAGAATAAAAAATGCTGTTAAAGACAGCAACTTTCTCCTTTTTTCTTTCCTGAGGAATTAGTCTGAGGCCTTGCACGCTTTCCCACGCTCGCAGATTGCGGGTTATAAATGCGTGGGAGTGAGCAGTTTCGATCAGTCAGGTAGGCTGGGTTTCTGTTAGCTGCCTGCATACCTTTGAGCCCTATCAGCACACAGTGATCAGTGGAATTCCTGGCATTTTTGTCATAGCATCAGAGGCAGTACTTTACAGAGTAAATACCAATGACCTGCTGTTCTGTCAGGGCTCTGTACTTACCTTTTATTTTCAAGTCAAAGGTTAGGCCTATTTATGTAAATCCTCAGCCATGGGCCAAGTAATCTGACCTCCTGGTTTTCATTCTCCTAATTGTTTCAGGTATTTTTCTTGAAAAGTTTGGTCAGTTAAAGCTAGGGATCTTTTTTTAAGGCGCCTTTGAAGGGCTCTAGGGGCTTTCATAGCCCACCCAGTTTGCAAAGTGGAAACATCAGTGACCTGATGCCCTGGGCACTTATTTAAAATTCATTACCAGGAAATAAGGTTTTGATATATAGCCCCTCTATGGTGAAGAATATCTTAGGGAACATATGCATGCCATTTTTTACTTTGGATTATGTGATCTCTGAAGCCACATAGAGAGGCAATAATAAATTATATTCCTGTTTGCCCTTCATTTCTAATAAGAACATTATTCAGCTGTAGATAGTTTTGACTTCCCACATGCTGGCCTCTGCCTACAATTCCTTTGTTACTTCACGCTTGGCCGTGCCATTTTATTCATAAAAGGGTGGCTGAAGAAGTATAACAAGAAAAGGAAATTTACTGTTTTTTTCCAAGCCTTTTCTCTGAGATTCAGCCCTGCATATATTCCAAGATTAAAAAGCAAGATGAATATCCTCTGAGTAAGAGAGAAACATAGCCAGTTTACTCATACATAGAGGAATACAACTACTCTAGGTTTGTCCCATCATCCCTGGGCATAGAAACTACATATTTTCATATGACCAAAACCAGCCATAGATAGCTCCACAGTGGGAGTAATTCTCTCCCCTCTTCAGGTATATTAAAACTAGAAACACTTATCAGGTCACTGCTTTCACTTCTGACCATGGGTAAACCACATAAAATGCATGCTATCACATTTCAGTATTTATTTCTTCCCTAGCCTTCCTCCTGTTAAGGATCATTTTGAGGTATGCACTGAAAAGGATAATTAATATAAGGAAAATATGTTATTTAACTGGTGCTGATACCAGAGCTTGTGCTATCATCCGAAAGAGGCAGCAGCTCTAAACTGGAATTTGACTTCTGCATTTTAGATCTGTGGGGACCAAAAGCACAATCAAAGAGCTGAAGTTTCAACATCTGGGACACTCATTATGCAGCTTATTCTCCAAGTGTATTCCTTTTAATTATTGGAATCGTCACTTGTCTGCTCCTGGTGGAAAAAGGGGATTGTAGAAAACCAGGCTAAGTGGAAAGCACCATTTACACTCTTCACTGCTATGTGATATTGCCTTGAATTACAATGCTCATTTTTTCAACCTTTAGGAAAATACAGACTCATTGTGGGGGAAAAGAAATCTTGCATCCCATACCCAGCAACAGAGGAAAACTGAGGAGACATGAAGGAAGGAAGAGAAATCCTTCTACCTGAAGCCTTTAGTAGTTGAAACACATAAGCTGGGATAGAATTAGCAGAAATTGTGATGGCAAACAGATGAGTGATGGAGGCCTAAAATAATGACAATGGCTGGCAAATGGAAATAGAAGTCAAACTGTCAGAAATTACAGTCAGGGTCTCAGGCCTTCACAAAAGGAGAGAATTTGTACATTGGGACTTTTCTTCACCTCTCCTGGTTTCACAGGCTGCTTCCCACGCTCAGCCACCATTGCTCAATATCTCTGCAGCAACTGCAACTGTTAATTACCTGCCAAATTTTGAAAATACTTGGACTTTTTTTGAACTGAAGGAGATGTCATTTGGTAAGGCAAGTTCCCGGGGGACACTGTTTGAGATCATGCTCCAAAGCCCTGTTTTCTAGCAGTTATACCAAAGTGCACATTTCTGTTAATACTTCTGGGCCCCGTAAAGAAGATGGGACCAAATCATTACCATCCTGAGGTCTATTTCTTTTCATACATAGATATCTTCCTAATATTAAATGGCTGTGACTGCATAGGCTGCCTATGCCCAGAGGACGAGTGATGATCTTAAGATTCACCAGCATTGGATGAGGCCAAGACATTGACACCAAACAATTTTTCTTCCTAAGATGTGCCCAAAAAGTCATCATTAACCCAGTTACAGGGCAGGGAGTCTTTGTATACCTCTCTATATGCCCCTGTTGCCTTGACCCGAGAAGGAGACATCAGGGGGAAGAGATTTAAGCCTTCGAAATTAGGAACCCACAGCATTTCACAGACCCAAATGGACACATGTTGATAAGTGCAGGAGTTCAGTTAAAGAGTCCACTGTCAGGTAAACATGGATATAAAATATCTGAGGGGACTGAAGGCCTATAAGTGAATGCAGTGGAGCAGGAGGAAGGGTGAATTGCTGTAAGCTGAGGTTCCACAAGAGTTCAACCAATACAATTTCCAATTTCCATCTCACCCCAGCCACACATTCCAGCAAGATATTGTGTACCAGTACCAGGCCTTGCTATGACAGTGCTATGAGCTAGTTCAGGGAGTCAAATCAGGTAAAAAGTAAGTCTGCAGAAAAAAGCTGAGACCTTTAAAAAGTTTTGTTCCCTGAACTGGCTCATGACATGACCATGCAAATATCAGTGCTGGCAAGAAGAGAGGGAGCAAGGTGCAGGACCAAAGCTCTGACTTGGACCTGAATCAATTTGGACATGAGCCCTTAAACAAAGAGCTAAACTAGTCTGTGTAACGTCACAAGCATGAAATAATTCCCCAAATTGCTGCTCACATTCCTATTTACACAGCAATCCCCTGCTTCAGTAGAGTGCACGAAGACGTATCTTTCTGAGGCAACAAACGTTTTTCTTCCATGCAGAATAAACCTATTCCGTACATTGCTCAAACACAATCTGCCTGACCCTTACTTTTTCTACTGAGCCCCTAACCAGATGTAAAAACTGAACTGTAAGGATTCTTCAACAGGGCTTGAACAGCTGACCAGATCTCTGCCAGCCTTTACAGGCTTGCTGAAAGACAAAAAGAGCATTCCAGTTCATCTCAGTTGGGCTTGCTAAACCACAGCATTCTCAACCAAATCCAGCAGGTTTTGACTCAGTGCTATTGTTCTTAGGCACATGGTAGACACAACTTAGTTGCTTCCCATGTTATTGTTTTGTTTTGTTCTAAAGCATTGCCTCTCATTCCTCTCTAATTCCTGGCAGTGTTTCATGGGATTTTGTGCTTTAAAGACAGAGCTCTCAGAAACAACAATTCTTCTACAGATATTTCCCCTGTGTAGTTGTCCCTTTTCTCTTTAGAGACAGCATGATCCTATATCACTTTTGACTAAAAAATGTGACAGCATCTTGGCCTTACTCCATAAAAGCACATTGTTTTATTTACTGTCCATGTAAGCCTGCCTGGGAGTTATAGATTGACATAAAAGGCATTTTCTATTGATATTTCATTTAGCATTAAAAATTTGTAATGTACTTCCATCAAATGTCCACTTTTATTCTATAAGTTAACTGATGCTTTCCTACTTTCTCTTTCTGAAGGCTTCTGATTTTGTGATTTGCAAAGCCAGCTGTGCACATGGTACATGCACCACCTACCCCCCCACTGACTGGGCTATACTGTTTAAAACACCATCATGACCCTTAGTGCTTTACATAGTTCTGTGACAGTTTTGTCTTCTTGGCCAAAGGCACAGAAAGATGTACCCCACGTCCTGCTGTGGCCATTTTGCACACTTCCCAGGCAACATTTTCCCAAGCAACATTTTGTATGCTTCCCAAACATGGATCAGACACCACAGTTACAGAATACAGCCTTGGGATCCTTGTTGCTGTATGCCAAAGAGGGCAGCTCAGAGCCCAGCAGGGCACAGACAGACTCAGGCCTGGTCCCCAGCATGGCCTCAGGCCTTGTCCCGAGCATGGCCTCAGGCCTGGTCCCCAGCATGGCATCAGGTCTAGTCGCCAGCACAGCGTCAGGCCTGGTCCCCAGCATGGTGCCAGGCCTGGTCCCCAGCACAGCCTCAGGCCTGGTCCCCAGCACGGGGTCAGGCCTGGTGCCTAGCATGGTGTCAGGCCTGGTCCCCAGCACGGGGTCAGGCCTAGTCCCCAGCACAGCGTCAGGCCTGGTCCCCAGCATGGTGTCAGGCCTGGTCCCGAGCACAGGGTCAGGCCGGGCCCTGTGGGGCCTGCTCCTCCCACAGCCATCCCGACCTGTGTTTTCTGCTCCACAGCTCCTTCTCTGCCTGTTCCCTTCTCCAGGGCACACCTGGCACGGTGAAGACTGGCATGTCCGCACAAGCAGATGTGGCCAGGGGCATGTATGGCACCCCACAATATACAAACAGCTCTTGTGTCCAGGATGAAAATCTCCCCTCAGAGAAGGCGTGAGGACAGCACCAGTGGAAATACCTGTGCAAGCTGCCTTAATCCTGTGACACAGCCTCTCAGTTCTTGGTCTGAACACCCTCCATACAGCCACATGCCTTTCCATTCTTTCACTCTCTGCCTCAACAACCAGTCTGGGCTCCAACCAGAAGTTCACACACAGCAGACCTGGAATGGATTCCAGCCCTGTCTTCACACTGCTTGCCTGGGGTGTGAAATGAGGCTTCACTCTCAGGGGAGATATTTGGGTCACGGTCAGGGATGGAGTGACCTACTTCAGTATCCTTGGGAATTACTTTTACTCTCCATTTCTGACTCAAGAGCCATGCCCAGACAGATGTATTACCACAATATTGCAACTGTCCTAGTGAAACCTGCCAGCTCTGACTGATCTTGGCATCCCTCCTAATACCCCTGGAACCATTCACCCCTCCTGGCTGGTCTGCTGGCATGGGAATAGACAGAGCATCTCGGCAAACCTCACCAGGCCATCCTTGCACTTTGGATCAGCCCATTACATAGGGATGTTTCAGCACATGCAGTGCAATTATGTCAATATCAAGACACAGCGGATTTCTCTCCAACACAATTTCATCAAATCAAGAAAAATGTCCTAATTCCTACAGCAGTAAGTTGTCTCCCTTCCCCCTCAGACACAGCATTAACCTTCTCTACTCAGCAACCCACTCACAGGGTTGCTGATAGCTACTAATTAAAAAGGTTTTTAACTGACTGCAAAACTGGACTGAGTGAAATGATGATTATCACTGCTATTGATATGAATTTTAATTTGGATTTCTGAAATAAGCAATTACAGCTTATAGATATATGTACATATATGCATACATACATGCATGTATACATACATGCATGTACACACAGACATCCTTACTTATATATTTTTGTATATTACACAGAGCATGGCCCTCCCATGGGTGAGTATGAAGAAAAAGACAAAGCTTGTGAAATTCAAATTTCATATGCCGAGTGGAAAATGAAGAATTTTTAATCCCTTAAAAGTGCTCTTTCCACAAAGTAGGAAGAAGTCCATTTTCCAGGATTTGCTCAACTCTGCCAAAGGGCAATTTCTTCCATCCTGTCCTCTATTGACAAGATCACAGCTCTGGACCCTCTCAGCTGAGACATCATAGTTGAAAGTAGCTGTAGTTTTGAAGCTCAGAGCCAGAGGTAATAAGTCTCTGAAAAGAGGAGCTAGTGTTAACTCTCATTGGATGACTCAAGCCATTTCAGCTTTCTTCTGAAGAGCTTTGGATTTAATCTGTTCATGTTTTCACACCCAGAAATGAAGCAGATTCAGCAGCTGAAGTCTGGTCTGGATGGCTGCAAAAAATGATTGAAATGCAACTTGAGTGAACCCTAGAGGCTCATTATACGGAAGATACCCTCTTCAGTAGCAACTGGAAATATCATGCTTCTGTTACAAAAAATACACAGTCCTCCTTCTTTGAAGCCAATTTCCACAACAATTTTTCAAATAAGAAAAGAGAAATTTTGCGAAAAGCAGAGAAACTGCAATGTGCTGGGACCTAGCAGAACTGACTGCAGCACTGCACAGATGCAATCCATCCTATTTATAAAGAGACAAAGTGTCTCACAAAAAAAATCTTCCTCCATTCATTTCTACACAAGCATGGTTTACATCCCCACTCTAAGGACTGAGCTTCATTTTCATAAGATGTTTTTCTATCTCCTCACAATGGAAATCTTTCCCATTTATTGCCCTCTTAAATAAACAAACAAACAAACATATCAAAGAGGTATATCTTTTTTTTCCTGTTCTGCTTGTCTATGAATTAATTGATTTAAACAGATAGGCCAGAAGCAGATTTTTGGTTTTCTAAAATCTTATCATTTAAATCTTAGTTTCTACAAAATGACCAAGAGAAATCAACTATGCCTCATCATCAGGGTTTTTAGGGAGGAGAAAGAAATGGAGATTACTCTCTAAAATCTGTTTTTTATTTGTCCCAGAGACAAATTAGCTTTCTTTCCTTCTAGCAAAGCAAGGTGTAGACCCATTCCATCACTGGTCTCTTTTCAAAGCGATTTCAACAAGAGATATGAACTGTGCCTCCATTTTCAATCTATAGAAGAGATGCGGAAGTGTTTCTTTAAAGGAAAGAGGCGTTAAGAAATGTTATTGAAATGTGGGAAAATAAATAACTTTTATCCCTTATGATCAATATCAGCAAAGGTGAGGAGACTGTCAGAGGCCCAAATCTGAGGCAGAGCTGAAACTCCCCCTGTTGGCATTTGGTGGGCCATGCCTGAAAACCAACTTTACTCTGTCTTCACAAACCTTTGGGGATTCATTTCAAATGAATAGGTACAAATCCTCAGTTATTTGCTCCTTAATGCCAGCTGGGAGAGAAATTAGCCAGATCCTCTGAAATCTGTGCCACTGCTCCTCCCTGTGCCTCGCACTTGGCGAGCTGTGAGATCTGAAAGTGGAATAAACCCACGTCATGGAGCAGGCTGGTGAGGAGAAGCTGCAAAGTAGGAAGGAAAATTAACCACAGGGTGCAGCTCAGTGAAAAATACAACATTAAAGGAAAAAGTGCCTCCAGCCATCCTGAGAGTTTGGGGAGAAGGGAGCAGTGCCTGCTCAGTGGAAATGACAGGTATCAGGCAGTGCCTTTGCTAACAGCCTGTGAATTTATCTTTGGGTTCACAAGGTGGTGATGGCACGATCAGTTGGTTCATCCACCATCAGAAAAAAACCAAAACACCACAAATAAACAAATTGATCTATGGAGCTGGCCCCTATCCAATGGCAGAAAAAAAATTAGAAAGAGGAAGAATTACACGTGTTAGTCTGGCTATGGGTAGCAAACGAATCTATCATCAAATCCAGCTAATAAGCCCACTCACTTTGTGTCAGGGAAGCCATGTATCCCAGAGGGATTCTTCAGGGACTGAGTTTCAGTCATTCTGCCAACTGCATTTGTTGTCATTTGGAACAAATTCCTACAGCCCTTTCTCTTTTTTTTTTTTTTTTTTGCCTGTCATAATTAACTTCCCAGACCATCTTTATGCACATGGATCAGGGTTAGCACAGGCAGTGCTGTTCTCCTGCAGACTGAACATATGCTGTGGGTCTTCTTGTTCCCTCCTTTGTACCTAATGGCTCTTCTAACTCTCAAAATTCAGAGTAATGCATCTGATGATGCCAAGGACAAGAACTAACAAGACTTTTAACACTGCAGAGCCAATGCAACTGTAGGGAAACAAATCAGCACCTATTCTCTGTGGACCACAACCACCTATATCTGCTAACCTGCTGAGAGTAGAAATACTACTTTTGACATTGATGTCAAAAGCATAGAGCTACTGTTTGATGGCTGAGTGTTTCTAGCATTGTTTGCCATACAGAAGTGTTTGCTGTTCCAAACATGTTGTAGAAATTGCTGTATAAAAGTCTGCTTTATATAAAATAGTATCACCATGACATGGCTGAGTGAGGAATTTATGTGACTGTGGAAAGGGCTGGACAGCACAGACTTAAAGCATGCTTAAAACTTAAAGCATTTAAAACTTAAAACCTCTGGGAGAAGGCATCTCACCCCTCTCACAAAAGGCAGCAGATACTGAGGATTGCCTTAAGCCATTCCCAGTTTATTCTTTGCAAGGGAAGGAGTATTTTGCAGCTAAGGTCAAACTCTGTTCCTCAATAAACACTGAGTGTGTCCTTTCCTTTACACAGCCCTACTGACCCAAGTGCAGACTCTCAAGGAGTGGAGTGCTACCCACAATCACTACAGATGGCAGGATCTCATTCTGTATTGATCCTGCAATTCTGCAGTTCTTTCTGTATCTGTGCCACACTAGCAGGAGGTCTGCTCTGATCTTTCTCTTCTTGTGAAATCATTATCCCATGAAGAGCTAGCTAGTTATTAAATATTAAGTGAAATTAAACTCATACATGCAGTTGTTCTGACAACTCGTTTTAGTGACAGCAGAATTTTGTTCCTGCTTTTCACATAAAAGTGTGAAGAGACTGCAAGAGATTTTAGCACTGCACAAAAAAGCAAATATCATTTCTGTCTGTTCACTCATGACAGGAAGAGTTAACCACAGGCACACTGCTCCACAATGTACACATCACAAGCAGGAAGCCATGTTCAAGCATCCTTTACACCACCACTGAATTCACCAGCACAGTTTCTCACCTCTGTGCAATGGCCCTGTAGCCTCTCCTCTTCTCAGTTCATGTTTGTGACTCAAGTGGAACACACACATGCTACAGGCACCTGGCAGAGCCCTAAGGAGCTCACTCATCAGTCCCCTCCTACAGCATTTCTGAGCTGGACAAACATTGCTCACAATAGAAATCATGTTTAAAACAGTCTTCTAATGATATATCATTTGTGGGGGTTCTTGGAGGTCTTCCTAAGCCCTTAGCAAGCACAGGGGTGACAAAGGCATAGGGAAAGAGCAGCAGATGTCAGCAGGGAGTCAGTGTCACAAGTAGGACCACCAGTGGGTGCCTGGGACAGGAGGTCCCTGCAGAACAGCCCTTGGCAGATGGATGTCCTGAGTGTCCTACTGGAGGCCACCTTACAGAGATGCACCATTCAACACCTGTAGGAGCATTTGTAAAGTGACCCAGGTTCAGCTCAGAGGCATCAGCAGTGGTTGTCCCGAGATGCTGATGTGTCTGAAGGATGCCATCCACAGTCCTGTGCATCCCCAGCACAACACAGAAAAAGACACAGAGTCCACCAAGGAGAGCAAGGCTGTGGACAGCACTTACAGCAGGCCCTCAGGAAGCTGCTGCTCAGGAGTTTCCTTCCTGGGCATCAGCTGCAGCCCAGCACATTGACCCAGAGCTCGCTCAGATGTGAGGTGCTCCAGCAGCCCTGTGATGCTGCTTCCCCAAGAGCAGAAGCTCCAGCAGGTTGATTTGCTGTGGAGGTGAAGCTTTTCTCTGAGCACAAGCACTTCATCCCAGGAGGAGAACAGCCACAAGCAGTTTGAATGTGGTTTTACACCCTTTCATGAGCTACACATAGTGACAAATTTTCTTTGAGCATCCCTTGCATCCCTACCAGGCTACCACTGGTCTGGCCTCGAGACCAACTGAGCAACCACTCTTTTTCTCAAATGCATTTTGATTGAAATACCTACTTTTGCTTCAGGATTGCTTTGAATGCTAATGTGTTCATCTTTATTTCTTCAGAACAAACTGTTCGTAATTTCACAGGTTTTGTTCTTTTCTGCACGTGCTATCTGCAAATGGATTAGCTTTACTTTCAGCCTCGAGTGCTTCTGTGCAGGCATTTCAAAGTGAAAGAACTTTGGAAAAACAATTTTCTGGAGTGCTTCAAGAAAACAAAAAAAATCACATGAAGTGACTTTGAATTATTGCACTGTATTAAATTACTTAAATCCTTAAAGCTGGGATTTTTAAGGTTCTTCTAACTGTTCAGAGAGAGAAATATATAAAGTAATACTTCTTAATGCTTTCACTTGTTCTTTAGTCTCAAATCAAATTCTCTAAATGCTTACAATGCTATGCTTTATTCATAAAAGGTGAAATTCATTCATTCTGCATAAATCCTTACTCATCAATCAGGGCAACAAGTAGGAAATGGAGGGAAGATAAACTGCACTGTTCAAAATAACCAGACTAGCAGAGTGATTCAGAGCATTTAAAACTAGGCTCCTGTTCTGAATCATCCTCTAGAGAAGTCTCTCCTTCTTCAATAAGTATAGGGGAGTTTAGGAGGCAAGTCTCCTTAGGCTGAAATAAGCCACTTTAACTCAGACCATCATTTTCTTCACAGACCCATAATGTTCTGCTTCTGGATCCTCTCTTTACATAGCTTCCCTGTGGGGTTAAATCATCCCCATTTAGAGGGAATTCTCATTTTCCTGAATGTTGCAATCATCCTTGAAAGATGTAAAACACAATCAGCAGGAAAAAAAATGCAAACAAAGGACAAAGTGAGAAGAGCTGAATAAACAATAAAAATATTAGTGCCAAAAAGACATTAGTCTTTGTTGTCTGGGGCAGCACAAGACATGAGGTCTTTCTCTTGTTCCTATTGCAATAAAAAATGAAGAAAACCTGCTTGCAAATATTTATTCGTATTTAAAATACATTAGTTTGGCCATATTTGCAGTCAGTATGTATCCACTTTACTTGATCATTTCAGCACCCACATTCCACCAAGCTGTATATTTAACAGTAAAATTCACAATTTGCACTGCTTGGTGTGCTACAGAAGCCATTCAATCAGAGAACAGAAATGATTTGACCACAAATTTGCAACTGTAAATATTTATATCTAAGCGTTTGTAAATGATGTGCAGTACAAGAATAATTGCCAAATCAATTCAAAAGGCAAAACTGAATAAATTAATGCATCTATGAATTATTCATGAATTTTACCTTCTCACATAGCAAGTTTATTATTTCTCTATGTAACAGTAAGCAGCTAATATGTCTGAGTGCATTTAAAATATCGATTAGTCTTCTGGATACACTATTCAGAGCTTTTAATCAACAGAAGATTTCAATAAATATTAAACTTTCATTTAGGGAAAATATGAGAAGTCTTGGTTCTAGGGATAATGCATGCTTATTTCATTGTATAAGGGAAAAGTATTTGCAATTTACCCAAAATATCAAGAGAATTTTCCATAGCCATTTTAGCTTAGATGAGTGTAATAATAAAGTGCTCAAGAATTAATTGGCCAGGAATCTTGCAGATTTGATTGATCTTGGGAAGATCAATCCAAAAGACAGAGCTTGACTGTTCCAAACAGCTACACACTGTGGAGAGGAGCCATAATTTTCTCTAAAGAAAATTGCACGCTTCTCTTGCAAGGAAGAAAAGCCCAAGACACATCTCTTATACCTTGGCATGTCTGGGAAACCCTGTGAATGGCTTGGAGACAGGAAATGAGAGCAGCTCCTGGAGGGTTTGCTGTTTCATTGTGAGATGGGGTCAAGGACAGATGAGAGATGTTGGCCCCACCTTGGCTCCCTTGCCCCAGGACTGGGCTGGGTTTCACCCCACAGCCCCCCATGGCACAGCCTTGGTGACAGCACAACATCTGTACCTGTGGTCCCAACACGTCTCAGGAGCTGCCACTGCTGCCTCTGACCTTCCTTGGGGACTGTGCATCACATTCTGTTTCTGACTTCAGGCAAGAGATTGGAACAGCAATGCTGTAGGTCTGTGTTACTCGTGCACTACTGGTAGGAAAAAGAAGAGCAATAGTCTCCCTGGGAGGCATCTTCCTGGTTACTCAGGTACAAACACCAGGAACAAGATTTAGAGTATGGGGGTTTGTCCGCCAAGTCAGTCAGAAATGCTTTTAAAGCTTTGCAGAGGCTGAGGCTATTGATACAGATTTTAAATCAGATTGCTTTATCCCAATTATTTCCACTTGTTTTCTTGTGTTTTGTTTAGCTGTGTATGTGTTTGCATGAGAGAGAGAGAGAAGGAAAGAAAAAGGAAAACATTGCCAGGCACATTTGGCTACTGCTGCAGAGAAGGTCCAGTCTCTGATCTTATCTTCACAGGGAGATAGTACTCTACAGTTAACCCGTGCAGAAAACTTCAAAAAGCAGACTGTTGATGACAGAGTCTGGTTTATGAGACCTGATAGTCCAACCTCACAGGTTACTCTACGGTATGAGGAGGTGTGTACATCTGCTCTGCTTAGAAGTTTCAAGTACAGAGATATTTCCAGATAAGACCAACTTATCTCTGTAAACAAAGCAGTGAGCAGAGGCTGCAGCACAGAGGGGATCTGCAGACAGACAAGATGTAGTATCTTCTAGATTTTGGGAGCCCCATTCAGCTATCCTACTTCTCCATGCTTTGCTTCATTTTAATGGTGCTCTCAGGGAGGCAAAGGAAACATTTATCAGTGTGCACTTACCTACAAGCAGTTTGAAGTCATACAGCATTATGCAAGAAATGAAGAGGTCATAGAAATTAAAGGCCACTTCAAGGCTGTCATCTAACCCAGCCCTTCTTTCATCACTCAGGAATAAATGTTAATAGGTTACATGTAAAAAAGTTTGTGAAACTCCTAAAGGAAGAGGGTGGCGTTGAGAGGGACCCCAGATTGGACAGTTAAAATTCATTCCACTCTTCCATCATACAGTCTGTTCTGCCTCCACTGAAAACTATCTGAAATTTCCTTTTGCTGTAAAGCTTTAAACCAAGCTCTGAGCAGCTAAGATGGATAGCTAAACTATTGTCAAATTTGTGCAATACATGACACAAATGTAAGAAGTTTTTCTGTTTAAATGTGTATTGGCTAAATAGTTTTGTAAAGATAAGGAAAACACAGGGAAAAATTTTAAGAAAAGAGAAAATCAGAGTCTGTGTGCAAGATCATTTTTAGCCTGGTCCCCACTGCTTTAAATGAAATGCAGAATTCAGATTAATTTAATATAGGAATCATGTGCTTATCATCAATCCATGTCAGCCAAGTCATATAAATGGATAAAGCCACAAAATGTTACCTTAGCCTGGTTGGATTTCCTTAGACCCCTCCAGACAATGGGAGTCCCAGGAAGATTCCCTGGGATGTTCTCTGCAGCACCTTGTCTCTCTCCATGGAGCAATTCAAGTGAGTTCAAGGAGAGGAGGCAGGAGGCACCCCACACTGCATGTGGACTTTAAGAGCTGTTACACTGGGCCTGTATCAATTAATTCAAAACAAATTTGGAGCCATAAGCCAACCTTCCCAGGCGAATGCTTCACTTTACTAAGAGCTAGCTATAATGAATGTGTTAGCTTTGCAAAAATAAATGGAGCAGCTGCACAGAGGATAAATGGCCATCAGACCTAAACAAGGCATTTATCACAAAAGTACTGGAAAAGGATTTTCAAGATTACCAAACTATTTAAAACTCAACTTCAGCTTAGGGTGATGTTCCCATTTTTTTCAATACCATGCTGCTGACTAAAACAGGGTTGTTCCACTCTCATCTCTAAACCTTCCTCTCCCATATTGCTGCTTAGCAGACAGTACCCACCTGGCATTTGTACTCTCCTTCCTAAATGTCACAGTCAGTACATTGAACACCCTTTTGCTTATTCACCTATTCATGTCTCTGACAAGTTCTCTATTCATCTGTCTGTCTGACCAGGTTCATTTTGAACTCTGATCATGTCCTCCAGAACATCTTGCAACTCCACCAACTGAAGTGTCAAATTTTAAAAGCGTCTCTTCCATCAGTCAAATTGTTTGTAAAAAAGAGAGGTATTTTGCATCTTATTGTATATTAGAAGTAGCACAAGATATATGAGAAACCTTCCATCTTGATAGCACTGACTTTGAGGATAATTTCTAGTCATTTGTGAAACTGGCTGACAGTGATTATCATTTGACATCCCCTTGAGCAAAATAAAAAAACATGGTCATATGGAGTGCAGACCAGTTGTATTTTTCATGGAGTCTGGAGACCATTCAGGGCAGGAATGTGAGGAATCCCCTGACTGAACTTGATTTGTGAATGTGTTTGAGTTTGCAAATCCCCATTTAAAAAATGGACCACATTCTGTCATCACTGGCTCAGGGAAGAGCTTTCTCATGGCAAGTGAGAGGAATGGCCAGAGCCAAATGTTTTGCACATTCACTTGAAGAGAAAACAGAGAAAACCTTCAGCTGTTTCTTTAAAACTATAAAAGTCCTGCACAGTCACAGAAACAAGACTTCAGGTTACCTGTCACTCACTGGTAATGAACGTTAATGACAAACCACATATGTAGCATCAGTGCAGACCCTTCACTGGCTTTTTCCAGTCAAGAGTATTTTATCCAGGTGACCTTGTCAGGGGGATTAATCACAGTGCAGGGCTTCTCCCCCCTCATCTTCAGTGTATACAGCCAAGTGGGAGGCCAGAACCCCAGAGAAGTATTTGAAAAGTGTGAATATTTGTTAAATCTTTTTTAAGCTTCATTTTTGTTCAAGGGCAAATTACAGCACAGCAAATCTCTGGAGTACTTCCTCATTTTGTTCAGCCTGAACTTGGCAATACATAGTTTCTGGAAACCTGCAGTTCCTGATGAATACCAGGAAGATTTTCAAGTTTCCTATCAAACACGTATTAATTTGATTGAGTCCAAGCTTGGGGAAAAGTCTCTAGACAGAGGAGGAGGAGCTGTAGCAGTCACACACTGATTTTCCCACTGGCATGTCCCACACTCTGGGCTAACCCAGGTTCCTGCTGGTCCCATTGGCATAATGCTCCATGTCATCCCTCATGTGGGGTGGACAACCAAAGTTTTCTCACTCCACAGCTATCAAAACTGAGAATATTTCTCACTTGCAAGGTATTTCTTCTGCACACCCTGCTGTACCTCCTGCCTTCCTCACTCCTTCCCTCTGAAACATGCACATGGAGATACCCTTCCTTTATAATCTCTCTTCTCCCTATATTGACATAATTTAACTTTATGTTTGGAGTTTTTTACCCAAAAATTTCCAGAAAAGATAAGATGGTAGACAAACCCTAACTGTCTTTCCAAGAGCAAATTGCTGTAAGAGAGATTATCTACTGAAGCAAGTGTTACTTTGATTTATCACCCCACTCCCTCATTCCTATTGCTCACTCCTACTACTGAGGCTGCACGGACCCAGTAATCCCTACAAAGAAAGAGCTTGACCTTTATATTTCCCAATAAAGGATGTAGAAAGCTTTAGTGCAATTTCATCAGATTTTCTTCAAATAGATTATATCCTATCCCTATAGACACAACACAAGAACCCAAACCACAATGAAAGGTTTTGCTGCTGGAGGTAGATTGGGACTTAATAAGGGGTGCATGCACATAGATAACTGAGCCAAAGATGAGGTTGTTTGATTAACCATTGATTTTCAGAGGCACTGGAAAGCAGTTTCAAAATCACTAAGAATCACAACACTGATTTGAAAAGGAATCAGAGAAAAAGTCTTGCTATCACCATGGATACAACAGATGGGGACTCAGCATTTAAGCAAAAACCCTGGAACTTCATACTTATACTTTTGGGCAAAGTAGGTCACTTAATATTAATATTTAGAATATGTCCTGCTTATAAATAAAATTGTAATCAACATACAAAGTAGATCTTGATGTGTCTTTTGTTGGAGTACAAGCATTCATCATTAGATACTTCATTTTTTTGCTTGTGTACTGCCTGTGACATCAACACAATGCAGCACAACAGGTAAGCTGATAGTGGTGTTTCAAACACAGGAAAACCATGGGATACTTTAAACTATTTGAGAATAACTGTAATTTTCCTGTATTCCCATCAAGCCTGAATCAGCCAAATCAACACTCTGATTTAACACAAACATTATAATTTATTAACTTTGTTAGGATCCAGATTATAAAAATATTCAGACACTTTACTTACAGAGATTTTGGTGAGCTTCAGGTATTTGAATGCCTTTATTAATGTGGATCCCTGACCTTGGTTTACTGTCAGTGATGGATCAAAACCAGTGGAATGCTGATGGGAATTTGGTCTTGTTCCAGCCTCAGCACTCCTCATGACTCTATTATCATTTTTCCTTCCCTAACACCTCCAGAGCCTGGTGGAAGATCTCAGCTACAAGAGCCAGTGCAGCTACAGACATACAGTGCTAATTGCAGACAGCAGGCTCAGCTGAAGGGGGCAGGAATGTTTTTTTTCTGGTGCCTTCATGCAGAATTTCTTTAAAATAGCATAAAATGCCCCATGGCGTCAGACTGAACTAAATATTCATTAGCCCAGAGTTCTGTCTTGGACAGTGACCACAGAGCCAGAGAAAGGTGTAAGGACAAGGTAAAGATGGTATGGATTTAATTCAACATGTTTGCCCAGTTTCTAGTGATTTCTTAAACTAGAAACAGCTTTTGCTGATACTTCTTCACAAGATTTTCTGTGATGTCTCTAAGTGCCTTCTGAGCATTGAATTAACACTGTGCCCTGTGACAGGGAATTTCACACTTCATCATGACATGGAATTCAAATCCTTATGAAAATATTTGGCTTAAATGATGCTTCTGCTTTCCTCAGATTGATAGATGCTTCTACTTTCCTATCAATTCCAACATCATTTTTCATAACCGGATGCAAATTGGAATATTTAGCAATTGCACATCACAAACATATAGACTTCATGGAGTCACAGGACGGTTTGGCTTGGTTGGGTTTTCAAGACCATCCAGTCTAACCCCCTTTCAATCCTCTTTCAAATGCCTTTCAATTTAGACACCTGAAATCTTGGGCTAAGTCCATCTGCCCAGATGTGTTCAGGCAATTGCAAACAATTCTAGCCCAGAAGCTGTGGTAGCTACATTTGTTCAGCACAGTGTTACAGATAAAAAAGTCCTTTTCTACCTCCTTTTCTCCCCATAAAATTTCACCTGGGACCCAAAAATAACCTTCCAGATAACAGAAATTGGTACATTGCCACAAAATGTTTCCACTTCAACAGTTAGCACTTCTGGCAAAAAACAACCCCAAACCTATTTAGTGAGGAATTTCAAAGAAGCTGTAATGAATTACTTAACTAGGCTCCCCAGGCCTTGCTCGTGGTTCAGTAAATGTGCTGATCTCTGCCTGATGGCATTTGGCTTAGTTTTTGTATCCCTGAAAAATAAACAGAAGGTTTGCCAGTGGCTTTGGTGAGAACAGATTGAGGCTATAAAGAAATCAAGACAATTTCCTTCTGGAAACCGGTAGCTTTCTGTTAATAGAGGAATCCAGAGGAAGAGAAAGCAGCATGACCTGTGGAAAGATTTCATTATCTCAAAGCATCCAGCCTTTTGAAAAGGAGGACGTGTAATTAAAATGCAGAGATTGAAAAGAAAATATCTCTGAGTGTGCACAGTAGCAGCCCTGGAAGCAGCTTCCATGGGCCAGGAGAGGAAGGCAGGGAAATGGCAATGGGCACTGAGCCACAAATCCTCTCAAAGGTGGAAAGTGAGGGTTGAGCTGTGCACTCTGCCTGGAGTCCAGCAGGATCAGTGTCCAGCACCAGCTTGGCTCACACACTCTGGCTGGTGTGCATTTTCTAGGGAGAGTCTGATGAGGATATGAGAAAAGAAGGATATTTTTTCTAAGGTCCTCTGCATCCATTTTCAGTGAAAAAAGGAAGCAAGAAAACCTGCAGCTGCTGAATGTCCTGGGTGTATCAAATCCAGGACTGATGGTACAGTTTTTTGCAACTCTTTTCTAGCCTCATTTTGCACTAAAAATACATTATACCATTTCCTAAAAGGTTTCACGAATGCTTCTAGTGCACCAGGAAGCGAATAATTCTCTTTATCCTGACCAAAAAAGTCTCAGTTCCTCATTAACCTTTTTAAAGGATGTGATCTCCTGTAGTTCTGCAGAAGAGATGTTGCCTAGCTGGGGTGTTCTTGTTTCCTGTTATTTCATAGCTCTACGGGGAAATAAATGGGGTTTCGAAGAAAAAGAAAGGAAGTGAAAATGGCAAGGGAACAACAGAAGCATCTCTATTATTTTTCTACACCAGGTTACCTCTAAATTGCTGTGCCATTGCCTCAGGTTTAAAGAAACCCAAGGGGAAATCAAGCAATTCACACACAGTCCCAACTGCTGCATGAGATTGTGTCTGAATCAGATGGTATTTAAAGCCCATTATAGACTGAGTGTGATCACACATGCTCAGGCATTCATATCATTTTTGCAGCAACATGAGAGGAGCCATGAGCCCACAGATGTACTCAGAGCAGGAGAACAGCGAGGTGACCTCACTGCAGCATCCCAGAGCTCCAGGAAGGGACAGCTGACCCTCACCACAAGGCAGAACTGCACAGAGGGAGCTCCCTTCACCTCACAGATCCTTCACCACCTCAACTTCAGGACCCCTGAGAAGAGCTCAGGCTTGCCAAGTCCTCCTGTTCAGCCCATGGGCTGCACACAGACCAGGTAGATGCTGTGATTCAGTTACTTCTGGTATTATTCTCAGTCAGTCCTCTTCCACAAATGCGCCTCCATCACCTACTGAGACCCCATTATTCAGCAGCAATGGGGTCTCAGCTCATCTTCAGGACCTCTCTTGCCCTCCCAGGGACATTTTAATGGCAGTCTACCACGCCTCTGAGCCCCTGGAGACATAACCATGACTGGCAGAGATGGCTTTCCTATTCCACTTCCAACCTCATCCTCAAGCTTTTCACTCACCCCCCTGCAGCTCACAGTCACTTGGCTTCCTCCCTCCAGCACCCAAAGCAGTTTCCTAAGCCAGTCTGGGAATGATTTGTAGGAAGAAGTCACTCCTGACTGACACACGAGCAGAGGTTGAGCTGTGTGCTGTTTCCCAAGCCAATTGCTGGCTGTAAACAGCTCTGTGAAGGGATGGAGGTGACAGAGGCCAGGCAGCCTGACCCTCACCTGAGCTGCACAACCAGACAATTAGCCAGAGTGTGTCACACATCTCCAATCTGCACACAAAGGTATTTTACCTAATAACTTCCTGTGTGAAGCAAATGGACCAAATAATTAAAGTACCATGAGCAATCTTACTATCGGTGGGATTTTTCTGTGGTTTCTTCAAAAGCTCATCAAATATTAGTAAATGGTATTCCAGCAATAAAACAAACAAACAAAAAAAACAACAAACTTCCAAAAGGTAAGTGGACATGCTGTTTCCAAAAAGTGCTTTCCCACCTTCTTTCAGCCATTAGAAACCAGAGTGCATGGAGGATGCTCATAGACACCCAGCAGAGCTGTCCCTTGCCTGTAGCTCCCACCCAGGGCAGGCTGAGGGGAAATGCAGCAACCAGAGCAAGGAGCTGGTGAATGAATCACAACAGAACCCAACCCAAACACTTCAAGCTGTATTTTTTTATGGCTGTAGCTCATACTTCCTCTCTAGCTTCACTATTCCAGTCTCTTACAGCAGGACATTGTCTTATATTATAAATATATGTTTACCATCCACGGTCAAAGTAGCAGTGAATAATGTTTGATTTTCTCTCTAGCCAATAGGCATCTGCTGCCTAGGAAGTGATCAGTGAAGTGATAAAGCTTAATCAGAGTTGTATTGTATATTATGAGAAGAGTCACATATCAAAGCTCTGTTCTGAGGTTTCCAATCTGAGCTATTTACTAGATTGTATATCTTTCTTGGTCTTGAAAGGACTCCTAAAAAGCCTAAATCTTACCAAGCTGTTCACTTTCTCGACATCCTATGGCTTTGTGTGGCTTTTGTATAAATAAAAACATAAAATATTTGTAAAAGATCAGAGATGTTGTCCTGTAAAAACACACAGAGTGTTGTGGAGCCAAATTCCAGAAACAATGACAGTATTTTTCAAAATGGAACTCCTGAGGGTTTTGTTGACTAAACACACACATATAAAGCTGAATAATTTTAGTACATTCTGAATATTTAAAATATTAATTTTTTTTTAAAAAATGAAAAAGGTCAGAAGCAACAAAACACCTAATCCTTTGCATATACTTTTAATGAAACCAGTATCTCATCCTGGTTGTGTTCTTATGTTGTTTTTGAAAAATGGAAATAATTCCTGCTAACGGGCACAACTGAAAATTAACTGTTCAAGCTCAAATGAGTGCCAAGAACAGACCATAAAATGGGAAAAAAAGAAAGAGCACTAATTACTTTATTTGTCTCCTAAAACCAAACTAACAAGTAAAAGCCTTTAAAGAACACCGGTCAGAAATACTGATATCAAAGGAAAAGACTGCTGATAATCCTGGATTCATTTGCAATGATTTATTCCATATTTTATTGCACAATTTATAAAAGGGAATTGCAGCAATCGGAGCCCTTGCATTGCTACAAGAGATTAAAAGATTTTCTTATCAGACAACTCAGAATTGTGATGATTCACACCTTCATTATTTCTTGAAACACTCCAGCTTCCTCCAGAAGGTACAGCAAAGGTTTTGCATGACTACATCCCTTAAACCAAACAGTGCTCCTGTCATTTTCCCACGGTGCTCAGAACAAGCTAGAGGTGAAAGAGTAACCCTTTTAAGCCAGTTAAACAACCGTCATTATTTTAAAATAAATGAAGAGGGGCCGAGTTATTTACGACTCTGTGCTCATGTTTTATGCATGCCTTACCTCGGAGACATTCGATAGCCCCCCACAACACTTTGTTGGCTCTAATCTTCAACAAGTGTTTGCCAAGAAGGACACATTGGCCTCTTCACATTGAGAAAGTTGAGATTTGGAGACACAGTAGTCACAAGACAAATGGGAAGACACTGGAAAACCATTTTTGCTGCCAGGGTTTCCACGCAAGCATAAAACCTGGGTCAGGGAGAGTCTTTCCAGTTAAAAGTGAGTGCCAGTCCTTCTCACTGCCAGGTTGAATCAAGGATACGCCCAGCCTCGCTGTGCAGGGAGAGCCAGAAGGAGAACGAGATACTTGCAAGGAATTTCTTGACATCAGCAAAGAGGAGCCATCATACCCACAGAGAATTTTGTGGGATTCCCCAGCCAGCCATTAGCACAGACCAGACTGGCCTTCAGGGTCTGCAAAAGAGATGGAAACTCAGACCCAGAGGGTAAGGGCCTGGAACGGTGAGGGGTGGTCCAGGGGAGACCTTTCTGCTTTGCAAACAGTTTTCTGGAGAACAAGAGGCCTGAGCAGCTGCGCTTGAGAACCAGCTGTACCCAAATGCCTTGTTCTTCACAATTGCTCCACAGCATCCTCATGTGAAATTATATTTTGGTTCTGTAACAGGTAGATACCTTCTCTAGATTTGGCTTTTACCAGGAACATCAATCCTGCCTTGGTAAAACCAGGGGAGGGCACCCATTGCCTTGCAAAGAATGATGAGGGGCTGTGTTACAAGTCCTGACTTAAGGGCTGTGTGTTTTAACCCCACATTGCCCCGTTATGAACCTCAAATATGCCCGAAAGAAGTCAATCAGCACCTCTTTTCTTTTGTGATCTCTCCCACTAAGCAACACTGGGAAGAATTTAGGTTGGATAGTGGCAGTCACACTGGAGATGATGCCCAGACCCAGGGCTGACATGCTGTGTCCTGCACACAGCCCTGCAGCAGGAAGGCTGAAAGGTCTCCCTATCCCTACAGCACACATACGTGCTCTGTTCAGGAGGTTTCAGCTCTGCTTTGAACACAGAATGTGCCCAACTACACATAAATTGGTGTCCACTGATATTTCCACTGCAATGTCTGATTTGTGTGGCTTATGGAGACTTGGAGTGAAGCAAATAAAAACACACCTCTGTATCACCTTCTACCCTGAGAACCCAAAAAGGCCCTTCAGTGACTTTCCAAACTCCATTTAAACTTTCTTTTTAACTGAGTTTCATGGGTGAGATATTTAATAGAATGTGACCCCCCTAGCTCATTTAGCTTTGTAGACAGTGTATTGTGCTTGAGACTCTCATCCATTCATGCCCTTGTATTACCTCATAAAGGTATTTTTTAGAAATAAAACATGAATAGGGAGATTTTTTTTTTTTCCAACCTTAGCGATTAGCTGGAGATTAGAATTCAATTGAGCAGTTTAGTTAAATATGGGTTTGTGTGTGTTGATATGGCTCCCCATTGTCACTGCAGGTATGAGAGGTTTGGCAGTTTCCCAGCTTGGCTCTCCAGTGGGGGTTCGAAGCAATGCAAAAAGCAGTGTCCCACCTTTCAGTAAAATAAAATGAAATACTTCTCATAAAATGCTTATTGAAATCTTGCCAGTTTTAAGAGAGAAACATTTGCATGAAATGTATTGTTTGTTCCAAAGCTTCACCTTTTTTTTTTTTTTCTGGACAGAAATGTCTGGTTTGACTTGATTATATATATACATATATAGTTGGGGGTTGTTCCCCCTTCAAGCTAGCTCTAAGGAAACAATATTAGAAGAAGAAATAATTAGGGAAGCCAACAGTCAGCTGCTTTCTCTGAAGAATATTGGGCAGATGACAAACCCACTACAACATTTGGCACACTATTTATGGGCAGGAAATTTTAACAGAGAAATGAGAAATGACACTCTGCAAATCATGCTGAAGCTCCATGAAAGTTTTTCCTGCTAAAACTGAAGGACCATAATGACAGACAGACAAAAATGAACTTCTGTGCTTTCTCCTTGTCATGATGGTAACTCATAGTTTTCTTAGTGTGAGATATCTCTTTTTCTGAGCAGTGACAACATTTATAAAGGCACTCTAAATGAGAAAGATCTTTGGAATAATCTTTTCCAAGTTAGCCTATCATTACCAATAAAATACCTCTGATTTGAACAAAACATGTAATTTGAGAGGGTTTTTTCCCCTGCTGGTGTAACTCCTTTGCTCTTTTAACTCCCAAAACCACAAAAAATGCTCTCAGAAATATTCCCAGCTGCTCAGGTCATGCTCAGCTGTGCTGATACCCGTTTGCAGCGAACACGTTTAGCACATTAAGCTTTGATTACATGACAAAATTGGAGTCAAACAAGCATCTCCCCATGCATTAGGGAACTGCACAGCTACAGTAAGTCCTGAGGCATGACAGTGGAAGACCCACTTGCTAAATACACAAAGTAGAGGCAAAAAACCCCCAAAGCTCTCTGAGTGTCCCCCATGGAGCAGTCAGCACACGGTGCAGAGGGGCAGCAGGGTGGTGCAGTCACTGCAGCTGAGGGCTGGCCCTGTGACATTTCTCTGTCCTCTGCCACAGCTCTGCTCTGCCCCTGGAAGTCTGACCTTGAGCTCATGAAAGCAGGAGCAGAAAAGACATCTCCATTTCATTAATCCCAGACTCTGAAGGGACGAGATGAAGTAAACACAGATGCACCGACAGAGTGCAGAGCAAAGCCCTGCTTCCCAAAGACAGGGATCACAGCTGGTGTCCTGTTACAAACTCTGCACCGAGAGATCCTTCCTGCCAACATCTAAGCCATGGCAAGGAAGAGCAATGATGCAGGTTCAGCTCTGTGTGCCACCAGAAACCTGACTTCACACTCTTGTCTCCTCTATGACCTGACTAACCTAGCAAGTGACAGCCTTGTTATAAATATCCAAGAATCATGAGGTGGTCACTTTCCCACTGTCACAGCTAATTAACTTCTAGGAATAACTATGGGAACTATTTCACTTTGCCATCCCAAACATGGGCCTGGAGTGAACGTGTGTATCTGAGTGAATTGGCTGAGAAAAAACACCCCTCTGTTAAACAGCAGGGCAGATATAAAATACTGTGGGTATGTGCCATGTATTCAAGGCTCTGCAATTTGCTAAAAGCAGCACCAAGATTTACAACACAACTTTCAATCACTTCTATCACAATTTCAATCTCTTGCACATGGCAATTCTAATGGACAGAGGAGATATCAAAGAGTTCATCTGTGTACAAGCCTCAAAAAGTGACTGCATTCCTAAAAAAATAAAAGTGTATATTAACTGTCATTTCAGTTTAGAAAAATCTAGGCATAACCTCATAATTAGGAACAGCTAAATTGCCTACTCTTTAGTCAACGGCACAAGGAGAAATTTATTTTGTTTAATAAACTGCTCTTAATGATTACTGTTTGTTTGCTTCCTAAATCTCAGAGTAATCATGTACTGCAAGTGGAAAATGCTGCTGAGGAGGTTTGTCTCCTGAGCTTATATGACAAAAAAATCTCTTCAGTTTTCCAGTTTGAGGGGAGCTTTTCTCCATAGCCCCTCACCATTGATCTGTGAGCCTCGTGCCAGCTCCTGGTCAAAAAAGGGGACGTTGACTTATGGGTGTGGAGGGCAGCCAAGAACATGAAACCAGCACCTATATCTCAGGACACAAGAAAGCTGTAAACTGGCTGGATATAGAGCAGCGATTGTTTTATAATAATTGTCCACCATACCTGCATCCTGTTCCTGTTCCAGGAGTTTACAATGGATCAATGTACCCAAAGTGTTTATACCCAGATGAACCTGGGGCAACCCAGTTCAAAAGACTTTTCTTTCCCTCGTCTGGAATGACCCCAAAAAATGGAATTTGTTCTCCCTTCAGAGAGGGATTACAAAAAAAAGCAACCATCTCTTTCCCATTCCGCCCATGTGCTGGAGCACAGAAAGGACAGCACAGATATGAGGAGGGAGGTCACATCATTCATGATTTCCCTTTTGCAGAAGATTTTGGAGCTGCAGGGTGCCTTTCCAGACAGCTTTCCAGGAACTGCCAGCTGGAATACCAATGCAGAGAAGCCATGCTTTGCACAGAGACATATGTGCTCTCACACACATACATAAAGCCTCTGAACTCACTGCAAGAAAGGTTTTACCCCAACAGCAGTATCAGTCAGGTGTGGAAATTACCTTAATGCAAAGTCCATGTGAAGATCAGCCCCTTCTATTTTACGGCGGTAGCAAGGTGATCCCACTCACAGCTGGGACAAATGCTATTGCTTCCACATCACTATCTGGTGGCAAAAGCTATTTTAAATTCATAGACAGAAAAAAATGACAGAGCTGAGAGGTTGAAGTTAGAGTGAGCCAAGAGTAGGAAGTGCTGTACATTGTATCCTAGAAACAGCTTTCAGTTCCTCGGTCCTTTTCAGTTATTCATTGTACAGGGGAGGTTGGAAGAAGTGGTGCAGATAAAGTAGATATCAGCTGAATTTTTGCCAGGTGGTCATTAATCCCTAAAATTTCAATCTTATTTTCATTAAAATTTAACAGCAAAGACTACGGAAGCACAGCTGAGTTTGAGCTTCAGGAATGTGTTTATGTGTATATGGGTGGGAAAAAACAATAGCTGGATGGAACAGCCTGAGATATTCCCTCACCTACAGTGCAAAAGGATGAAATGATACCATGAGCTTTTTGTCTGTAGTTTACACCAAGAAAACACGTGTGTGAAAGACTGAACACATTATGATTCAGGAAGCATCTCTTTACCCAGATGAAGATGGGGATGATTTTCTCCAAAGAAAATAAATGGAATTTTTTCCTCATTATGAAAGAGAATCTCGTCGTGATTTAGCGGTCCTATGAGAAAGAGTGCTTTGCCTTTGAGAGTCAAACAAAGCTGAGTGAGAATCCAGAAGATTTAAAAGTAACCTTGGAATGATATGCAGATGCTGGTTAAGATGTAGATATGCCTGAAAAAATATCCAGCTCCTCCTTAAAAATCCTCTACCTTCCAAAACATATATCAAGCTTAAAATGGAGCAAAAGTTCTGCATATCCTTAGTGAAATCTAAAGTGACAAGGAATTCACCTGTTTTCTCTCCCCTTTGGAACAAAGTCAAGATTGCTTTGGTGAGAGGAGCTAGCATGTTTTGCAAGTTTGTATCATATCCAGTGGGGAGCCGGTCATTAAAAAGGCATCATTCTTTTGGGGTTTAGCTTTATCCAAGGCTGAGCCTTCAGATAGAGATTCCAGTCTGTAGGAGGGGAGGAAAATCTAATTGAGCAAAAGGAGAAAAATGTAGCTTGCAAATTCAGAACTATTCCATCAAAGATAACTAGATCATCTTTTTCATAGCAGGAATTAGAAGTGACAGATGGCCTTGCTGCTGAACCAAAGGTGTAGAAGTCCTGAGATTCAATCTGTATTTCTGGCTCTGAAACAGATTTCCTGTGCAAGATAGGGTAAAAAAGCAGCATTTTAGTAATGGCCAGCTTCTGCAGACTTTATCTGAAACAGATAAACCCTGATTTTTAGAAGAGTGGTCTGTGAGCCCCATTTTACTTTCTATGGGAGGGGCGATGTAAAGGCACTGCGGAAGAGACAGTTTCTTTCTCACAGATTGGATTTAAAAAGCTGAAAATTTAAAAATGCAAAAGCAGTGCCAAATCTTGAAAACTCTGACCAACGGTGTTTCTGAGTGGTGGGTTTACATCTGTGAAATAGAGACATTTATCCCCTTTCAAAATTCCTGTGCATGCACAGGAAAATACGACCTCAGACAAGACAAACAGAGCAGAGGTAACACCAATGACAATACCTACAGGTAAGACACCTTTTACATTTTCAATTACATAAGCCTGCCTTCAATTAAACCTCATCAACTTTGTTCACATGAACTGAAATTGCCTATTATGGTGCTGAATTGCATTAAGCGTTGAATTTGAATTTTATTTCTGTATGCAGATATATTTTTAGTTGGCTTATGCTTTTCACTCGTTTCTGAAAATGGTAAATTGACTTCACTTTTTCTCTAACATTAAAATAAATACCACCCTAAAACTAGAACTCTCCAGCAACTCCGTGCTTTTGACCAGAAATTAAAGGTTAACAAAAATGTAGATTAAAACAGTGCTGATATTTGCAGCCTCTGTGAAAATCTGCTCAGGTTGTTGTGTACAAGACTCAGAGGTCCCAAAATGCTCACACACAGCCACAGCTGGCGGGGCTGAGCAGGACATCCCTGCCCTGACATCTTACAACAAGCTGGGGATGCTGCAGCACGGAGCAGAGGAGGTGGAAGTGATTTCTGGTTCACTCTGGTTGTTCCCATCCCTGAGGAGGAGGAGGAGAACTCCAGCTGAAAGGAGATGGGAAAGGAGCTCGGGAGAGGATGAGGAAGAGAGGGGCTGAGGGGGAGCAGCTCAAACTGCAGAGCAGAGGAATGGAAACCTTCAATGAGGACAAAAGGTCTGTACAGAGAAGGCAGCACCTGTACAAAGAAAGGTGCAAAATGAGTCAGCTGGGAAGAGAGTGAAAAACTAAACTGAGACCTGCACTTCTCCATCATCACAATGAATCACAAAAAACCCCCATGGGCTTCTCCATCGAGTTCCCAAATAACCTCCTGGCTGATCAGCCTGTTACCCTAATTGGTAAAGATCTCTGCTTGGCATCTAAATTCTAAAACTGTTAAGGGAGCACAAAGGCATAAATTTAACTCCAGATGATGGATTGCGTTTTATCATTTTGCTGCATTTTAAAACTGAGCATTTTTGGGGAAAAGAAAAGGTTGTGAAATCAAGTTCTGTAAGAATTTAGTCTATGCTAGGATTCTTGTGCAGATTTAATCTGACATATCAAATGTGTATTTTGACACTGTCTTCATTCTTTAGGTATCTGAAAGTTGCATGATCTCACATTATCCTTTATACTGAAATTTTTTCTTCCCAAGTTCATGTTTTTTCTGTATTTTCTAGCATGAAGACTGCACAAATGGCATGTAAAATTCCTAGGACATATTTGGTGAAAATTAGCTTCTACTGCTGGATCCCTTCTTCCTTGCTTCGTATGTTTTCTGAATTCCAAAGCAAAAAGAAAAACCCAGAACAAAATTTCCCTTTTTTTTTATTTTTACAGCAATAAATAAAGAATTCTTTCTATCTGTGCAATTATTTGGAAACAATACTCTTCGAAAAAACAAGTAAAAAATTACACGATAAATGAATGGAAAATAAAAGTACAGTCTCCTGCCTCCTCATGATACTTCGCTATATTGTCAGGGAGAAGCTGAGCATTTGCTGCCCTCAAGTGGTGTCCTATTTTTTTCTTCCTACAAGCATTCACAGCGATGCTTCATCCTTTTAATAGCTAAAGTTCAGAGCAGGGGTTTTTTTGAAAGAAAATGGAAAGCTTGGAGCAAACAGAATTCAGCTTTGATTCACAAAATATGTGGTTTAAAATATATTTTTTTTCTCTTTAAATATTAGAAAAATCTTTGTTTTGGATATGCTTCATCTCTGCTCTACTGCATTATAGGAAAGGAGATTGACATACACAGCCTCACAAAGTGTGGACTCTAAAAGACCTAAATGTTGTTGATTATTCTTTTTGTGGCTTTGAGTTTTGGGCTGTGCAAAACAAACTGAAAAATACAGCCCGAGAAAAATGTTATTGCTTAAGAAGGCAATTGTAATGGGGAAAAATTGAGTTTGTCATATCTTTATTGAAGATCGTGTTGAATTACCGACAATGGGCTAAACATGAGTCAGGGAAAATGGGATTCCTATCACACTTCAGAAGTGGATTATAACTGACTCAGGAGCTAATTCAGCTGCAGCTCAAAGACAGCTGGGTCAGATTCTAACTCAGCTGAAATGAGCAATAGGAATTGTGTCTTCACACTGCATTACAAGAGAAAATACACTCTCACTCTTTCCAAATATACTCCAAACAGAAACCTTCTGTAACAGCACACGTGCCTTGTTGCAATCTTCACCTACATTTCCAAACCAGCACCAATTCCTATTGACTGCAGGGCGTTCAAGAGCTCCCTGGGCTGGAGTTTGTTTTATTCACTGAATAAAACTATTCACTATTTATACCCTGAATCCAGGAGCATCGAGGACGTGCAGAACTGCCCTGTTCCTCAGTTTTAATGTGTGTCATCAGAGCATTCAGGGGCCGTGTGTGCCAGGTCCCAGGGTGGTGTTTCAGACAGGCACAAAGCAAACAGATGGTGCCTCAAGGATCATGCACACTCTCGGTTACAAGGAAATGCAACAACCAAGCATAATGCAAAACTGGGGAATAGGACTGGGACAAAAGGAGTGAGGAGAGCAAGTTCCACATGGTTCCCCACGTCTTTATGCAACAAAAAACATCTGCATATTAACATGAAATAACAGCTCTGGATGCATTTATGTTTTCCTCCCTCTCCAATTTTGTCCCAGTGTCCCTGTCCCCCTGACATATGTTGCAATCCTATTGTGAAACCAGTAATTTTCTGAAATATCTGAAAAATAGCAGGTGGGCATGACACGAAAAGGCTGAACACCATCATTTGGGACAGATTCCAAAGGAGATGTGTATTGCACACACTAAAGGGAAAAAAAAAATAAAACAAAGGAAGGGAAAGGGAAAAAGGACGGTAAACAAAGCAGACTTTTCTATTTCCTTACAAGGTCTTACATACCCTGAACTAGGAAAGCTGCATCCTCTTGGACTGCCACCTGGACAACCCTTGCTCCTGCCTCTCAGTGCTGCTGGGAGCCTGGCTGGTGCCAAGGCAATGCCAGGGAGGTGTCTCTGCTGTTTTGGGGAGCCAGCAGGAGCAGCAGAGCCTGACACAGCCAGCACAACACACACAAAATATCTCGGTAATGTGCGAATGCAGCTGGTGCTGCAACTGCCCCCTCACCTGACCTACCCCTCAAAGCCCAGATTTCACCCTGGTGGTTGGGCTTGTCTGCTTTTTATAGAGCTCCCTTTCCTCTCAGTTTGTGAGACCATCCCATCTTTTGTACTTATTCCCTAATCCATGCAGGAGCACACGTCCAGTCTCAGAACATACTTGTCTTCACAGCTGAGAAAGTCAAACGTCACAGCAATTACACTTTGGGTTTGTTTGGCAATTTTAGCAACTGCTTCTCTTACATTTCTTCAAAGAGGCAGTAATGAAGCCTAGGCTTTGGTTAACACCAGGAAAAGAAGCTACAGAGATCTCCTATTTCCCCTGCCTGGATATCATTTAACAAAGACTTCGTTTGTCTGGGGAAAAGTCTAGCACAACAGAGCTGCAATAGAAAAGCCCACCATGTTATGTGATGGGAAAACTTTGGGGAATTTCATGAAGCAACCAAGTGGGAAAGTTGAAGGGTTTAACAGAATGCCTATAATTCCAGTAAAATCCAGTGAAAACATCCAAGCATTTAATTCTAAACAAAAGCAAACACCTACTCTAGACTTACAAATACTCCACTTTTAAACTCCAATACTTTATGTTCCTATGACAGATTTTAAGATTATGTAACTTGCCAAGTAACATAGACCTTGTCTTCATCACACCACACCTGGTTTTCTGTACTAGCAGATGTCATGCAAATATCAAAACATATGTATCAGGAGAAGAATCTAAAATGCCAGTGGAAAGATCAGCATAGTTGAGTTCATGAGCTGGAAACAAGAAAATCTATCTCCAGAGTTGTTTTCTTGCAAAAAAGCCCTCAGGATTCACAATGTGTAAGGACAGTACTCGGTGAGATGTCTGTATCACCCTACTCTATCTGAACAAAAAAAAAAAAATTGCATTTAAAGAGAGGAGTAACCAGAGACTGGTTTGTTTTACTTTTGTTACTTGAAAGGTACTTGTAAGTGAAATACAGAATTGTAGGTGAAGGAGAAAAAAGGGATTTCCTTCTGGTGTTATCAATGTTAAGCACAGGACAAGAAACAGAATACATAGGGGAATCTTGACCTTCTACAGAGGAACATTTCTCCTCCTAAATCCTCCCGTTCCTGATTCAGGCATTCAATGCTGTTAGGCTGAAACTCTTCACACTGCATTGCATGGCACTCCCTGCTTTGTATTCCTGCTCCTGGTTTGCCATCCCCCCACCATTAATTAATTCCTGTGTGGTTTCAGCCCTTCTTCTCTTTTAACAAGGAAGGAGCTACAGAAAACAGTGAGAAAGGAGTTTACTCACAAGGACTCTTTAATTTTTTCTAGCTATATTGTAAAATTGAAAAGTCTTAAAGGGAATAGTTTGATGGAAGAGGCCAAGAAACCAGCTTGTGTGTGTACTTAAATGGAGAGGAGCAGAACCTGCAGCAATGTCCCTGGCAAGGAGGGAATATAGTTTCAGAGACTCTGTCTCTTTTGCTATTCCTTAATAAATGTATGAGAAGTACAGCACCAATGGTCAGCCAGGCAGAACACACACCAGAACAGAAATTGTGATTGAACAGGCAAAAAAAGCATCATTTACATTTCTGAGTCTACAAATTTGGTCAAGCACTGGAGCAAGAGTAACAACAGTGAAGCCAATAAACAAATCTATTCACAGGGAGCAGGATGGAGAAAAGAAAGGTGGAGCTTTTGCTGTCTGGTTGGGAAGGACACAGAAGACACACATTCCTGCCAGGAGTTAACACAAGGCCAACCATGAACTGCCCTGACTCCTATGACAGAACAGAGGGTTTGGACGACAAGTTAAGCAGCAAAATATGAGCTGCATGCTCGTGTTATTGACCCAAGAATTCACACATCAACACACAACTTGGAGTTGTTAAAAGTTCCTTAATTTAAAGCACATTTGTGGCTCACTCCAGCCAACGGGAGAGGTTCGGGTTTGTAAAGCAGATAGGTGAGATCCAACCCAGAACAAGGCATGCAGAGAGCAAGAGCAGATAAACTTGCAAGGAAAAAATCATGCTCTGAGCACAGACCCTCGCACAGAACAAGGTGAAGGACCAGCAGCTGGCTCAGAGTGGAGGTGCTGCAGTAAAAAGCACCATCTACACAAGGCAATACAAAAAGCAAAGTGAAAAATACCCTGCCCATGAGCAACAGGGACAGGGAGCCTAAATGACCTTCTCTAGTCAGAAAGGGCAGAGTCAAGCATAAAATAAGCAAACAGAAGTCTCCATGCTGGAAAGGATAGGAAGATTTAAAAGCACATAACTAGGACAGAGTGTAAGTCCATGTTCCTCAACTGTTCCCAAATATCCTGATATTTGGGACCAAACAGCAGGAAAGAAAAGTACAGAGCACCACAAAAAGCAGAAAGGTGATTTAAGGTGGACAGTTCTACTTTATTCCTTGGCTTCTACTAAGTGCAATTTCAAGTCTTGATGTTTAATTCTGGATGAGACACTGAATCAGGTCTATGGCTTAAGTTATTTTCCTTTCTATTGTCTTGCAACATGACAGATTATTTTCTTCTCTGCATCACTACTTCACCTCCTAAATTCGGCTATTCTTGAATACTTAGATAAGAGAAATTTCCTGTCGAGGAAAAAACAATTGTGAGTTTTCACAGTGCCTGCTATAATGGAACCTTAACCACAACTTATACTTCAAGGTGCTACTAAATTTGAAAATGGTCACTTAGACATTTTACAATGCCTGAATGAATCCATTGCTTAAATGTAGAAAAAGTAGGTCATTTTACCAAAGAAACACTTTTTGTAAACCAGGCAGAGCCAGTCAGCTGATGTGAGAGAACACCCAACAAGGGGACTATCATGACTGAATCCTGCACGATTGGCTTCATGGTGTGTGGACACAAATTCAGTCCCTGAATCCACACCACTGCCTTGAGCTTTGCCAGGGGTTGATGTCGTTTCATGTTGTGCTGGTTTCTCGTGACTTTCTGCATGAGTGAAACCCCAAAGTGCCTTTTGAAACAGGGACCTAACCACTATAAAGAAAGATGCTTTTAAAATCTGTTTGTCTGTGTAAATTTTGGCCCAAATCTTTACATATATATATATAAATACAAATAAATGTATTTGTTTGTGCATGTGTGCATTTCTCTCAATACTAATTATTATTTTTTCCACAGAATTGTAGGAGATAAGGTGCCAAGTGTGAAAGAGAGAGGAAGGCAGCTGGGTTGAAAGCAGAGGGATCTTTGTGTCCCATCAGAAAGCAGAGCTGGTGGCACTTCTTCTACAGCTTCACTCAGTTGCCTTGGTGGAGACCTCCTACATAAAGGCTCACAGTAGCACTTCAAAATACCACCATGGGAGACAGGAAGATGGTGAAGAAATAAATATGCAGAAAAGGTAACTGGAAACCAGAGGAAAAAGCAATATAAAAACACAGTATGTCTGTGGTCTCCACTGTTTCTATTTCTCTCACCAATCTGTGACATTAAGTAAACTGATTTATAGCTCGACCTGTTCATTATTAAAAACAATTCACCAAATCCCTGGTCTTCAAAAGAAGCTACCACCTCTACAAATTAGACTACTGCAAAGTATCTCCCTTTTTACTCAGGCTGGAGTTCATTTGCCTCCAATAAACAGCTATTGATGCAAGCTAAGAAATGCTCCATTCTTTCACACCTTCCCTAGACTGCAGGGTAGGTGAAGGAAGAGGGGCAGGTGATGGGGATTATGGGCTGCAGCAGGTCAGGAAGATCACTTCATGTGACAGAAGGGGTATTTCCAGCTATGGGCCAATAACAAGATATTAAAAGGGGATTTCTGACATCTTGGTTACCATTTCAAATCACTGTTGCATTTATTAAAAAAAAAAAAAAAGTCAACCACAAAAAATTCAAGAGATCTAGAGGTCTGCCAAAGATTTATTCACTGTGTGGCTACAAACAAATTCATTCCCTTCCACATGCTTCTGTTTGCTTTGTCTTACCCATTTCATTTCTTTGGGGCAGGGAATATTTCCTTGTCTGTGTTTTCACAGAAATCAGAGCAAGGGCACTCCAGTCTTGAGTGATATCCCTTGCTGACACTTTAATAATGATCCCTAAAGATTCATTTAGAGCAGATGGGCTCAAATTCTTCCAACAAGCAAGGAAGTGAAATGCTGGTTTTGGTTAAGGACACTTTGAATAAATTCAGTGCTCTGAACCCACAGACAGCTCGACAGAACCAATTTAACCACTGGTAGCCCCTCAGGTGAGAAATGTAATCTGCTCCCATAAAGCAGTTGCAGCATTTCCTTCCACACAAAACTGCTGCCCACAGCAATTCCTCACCAGTCTGCACAAAACTAAGCTGACCTACAGATGCTGCTGAGCCTGGGGCCAGGCAGGCAGGAAAATGGCACTGAATCAGTTGCATGGAAGAAAAGTTAAAAGAAAAAACCAGAAACAAACCATTCAAGCAAATAATTTAAAAAAAAAATCAAAACACAAATATGATTGGAAATGCAACACTCAAAGGAAACTCTCAGAAAATAAGCAAAGCTGGTTCTTTTCTTTTTTTCCAGTTAAACAAAAGAATAGTAACTACTTCAAAGGAGATACTTAAACAGAAACTCAATGTATCCCATATTTAGTTAATTCATGTAGTTGCCAAGTTCGCCTATTTTATTACCAATGGAAAAGTGGAGGGTTTTTCAACATTTAGTAGTTATGAGTATTACATATTTTACCATTATAGCACATTCACAGGGTTTCCTTATCTGTGCCTCACAACTGATTATTTGAAGTGTGTAGGATATACTCATTAAAATGCTGGTTAATCAGTGACCACATATTCCATAAAGGTGGGGGAAATTGAGATATTACAGATCAATTGTCTATTTAGAATTAGATTTCCCAATCTAGATTTATCTCCACATTTTCAATTGATTTCCTTATCCAGATCCCACTTGCTGCTCATCCCTAGACCCAAAGCAAATTCTGTACCCATTTCACTTAATTCCTTCATATGTTTATTCATTTCAATACTTTTTTTTTCCACTTCTGACACTTTCCAAGTTGTTTTCATTTTTTTCAGGAGATGTGAATTGTACCATTCATTCTGCTGACCTTTACAAAAGTAAGAAGAACCTTCATTTTTACAAGTCTCCCATTAACATTCAAAATGTCTGTGCCACGTTTCCTCTAGCCAGGTAAATGCAGCTGAGAAGATTAAATGGTCTATTTAATTTGCTGATTCCAGCAGAATCATTCCGACTCACTTAAGGTACCCACATTTAAACCAAATGATTCATACAGTGACAGTGGAAACCAGAGGAATTCCTAATTATTAGCTAAAGTGTTAGTGGTAATGTAAAAAGATCGTGGATGGTGTCTCAAGGAATTTTTAGCTTCTTGGGTCAGCCTTTTTTGGGGGGTTAAAGCATCATAGAAACCACAGCTAATAACTGTGCTTTATTAGCTACTTCTGGTTTTCAGCTGCTGTAGGTTTTAGTTCTCAGCATCCTTCCTTGCCCCACAGATTGAGGTTGACTAGGTTGGATATTCCTGTCAGGAATTTACTTTTGTCTGCAGTTTTGAAATAGCTGCTATATTCTTTATTTTTGTTTGCTCTATTCTGAAGTCCTTTCCTGGTCCTTCAGTGTTTTTTAAAATGCCCAGCTTTCTTAAAAGGGGGTACCTAAGTCTCCCTCACATTTAATAGGACATGAAACCTGGAAACAGACAAATTGTTTCTGCACATCTTGCAGTATCTCTGAGAATATAAAATACTCTTTAATTTCAATATAACTTTTTACAAGCATCACAAAAATGAGCACACTTTACTGCAATATTAAATAAAATTACTATTAAATAGAGAACTGATTTCACCCTCTGCTGAATTTATAAGGAGTAACTACAACTTCTTGATGTCACACCAATCAGTCTCTGGGGGATCAGAAAACCCTCTGGAGAATTATTTTTCTTTCCTGGAATGCTTTAAGCAAAGCTTCCAGGAGAAGGAGACAGACCATAGCCTTGGTGGCTTTCAAGCCTCACATCCCCATCTCAGGCAGACAAACATCTGAGCTGGAAATTTGGCTGAGGTGACTCACAAGAGCCCTGTCAATAATCAAACAGAAATCCCTGGGCCAGTGCAAAGGGCCAGCTGGGGCTGTGCTTTGTGCCTTACCCAGAGTCTCAGATGCTCTAAGGGTTCAGGTACTCATGAGGAGGCTGTTTGTGTCCTCACAGTCTTTTGAAGACACAAAACTTTCTGGCCTGAGTCACCTTCCAGACAGAGGAGCACATTTATAGGCTGGTGTTGTGCTCAAGCAAATCGTGGTGAATGCAGGGACCCAGCAGCAGCTCTGCATCCATGAAATCAAACCTATAGGCAGAAAAAAATCTCATCAATATGAAATCCTACCAGTAGGATTATGAAGACATCTGCAGTTAGACAGCTGTCACAATATTTACTTTACATATGACAGAAAAAAAACCCCAAAATGTTTTAGACACTCTTAAATTGTAACATCTTAATTTGATAATAGCAGTTTATATTAAACATGCTGATAGAAGTTTGAGAACGAGGGGTAATTTAGAAAGAATCAGGTTGCATCCATCATTGCTATTTCAATAGAAACAAAATGTTATTTAACAAATCTAAAGTAAATCAAGTCAATTTATCACTGATGCCACATACTGCAAGTTTTAAGCAGAAAAAATTTTTGTAACTTCTTGGGGCAAAAAAGCGATTTTAGTAGATGCCTAAAGAGAACTCTCACTTCTCCAGCACAGCCAGTTCTGGTTTAGTTTGTGCTAAACACATGCCTACATTTACAAAATAATACCACTGTCAAATACATTGAATACATTGAAGAGAAGGTTGGGGTATGGGAGGTCCTGGAAATAAAATGCTCTAATTGAAATTGCTTTTGGCAGGAGATAGGCAGGAATCTTGATGGTATAGTATATACCACACAAGTAATATTTAATAAATTCCCTAAGTCTGGCATGCAAGTCTCAGTCAGTTCAAAACATCAGCTGAGACAGACTCAGTTTGCTTCCTCCCACTTAGCCTTGATGCAAAAACATCAAGACAATTCTTTTCCTTACAGAAAAATTATCACATTGGTGCATCTATGCAAAGACTGATTACTCTCTGCTGGAGGAGAGTGCTACCACAGAATCTGCCTCCTCTGCTTGGACTCATCAGAAAACCAGGCAGAAATCATAATAAGCACAAGCCAAATAAGCCATGTAAAATTACAGTTGCAGAGGAGTTTATCATATGTGGTTCCACTTAGCCTGAGGCTCAGGAAGTTTCAGGTTCTCTGCTCTGAAGTAATTTCTCAGCCAGGAAATCTGAAGGTCTATAAAAAATAGCACTTTTGAATATATATATCTGTTACATGAATATATATATCTGTTACATGCATTTTTAAAACCATGACAGAGTAAAAAATACAAAAAGAAGTGTTAGTTCCAAGTCAGCAGCAAGTATCTACCATTTATTCATGGATTTTAACTTGTGTTTGGGGAAATGTCCTTTTGAGACAAACCAGCCCCTTCCATCCTTCCCGTGCTTTTCTACTCTTGAGAAGAAACTTCCACTGTATTTTGCTGTTATTTCCAGGTATCTGAAATGGTCTCATGCCGTGAGAGATATTTTCTTCTTTCATCCCATCCTGAATAAGCATATCCTCTGTCTGGTCTATAATGTTCATTTTGGCTGAAGTTCTTCCTTCCTATCTGCCCCTTAAGCACAGACACACTTTTTCTACATGTCGGGTCTTAAAATCTGTCACTTTAACAAAGAGCTGAGAACAGGAGAAAGGAAAGAATAAAAGCTGGTTTGTTCCATTGTGGAAATCCCTCACACTCTGTTCTACGAGGGTCTCCCACCTCAGATATTTACCAGTTGCAGATGTTTCCGTAAGAGGATTAATCCTGTCCCCCCACCCCCAATGAACTTAATTGTTCTATAGCATCCTGCAGGATATGGAGAGGGGAAAAAAAGGGTATTTTCTTCTTGACCCTTAGCTGCAAAACAATTTGTACCCTGAATTTGGGAACAGACAGTTTCTCCAATGCTCCCACAATGTAAGCATAAGCTATTCTCTGCCTTCAAACTGCCTCATTTCATTAAAGATCACAAATTGGTTTTATTCAATGATATAACAGAAGAGAACTCCTAAACTCGTGTTGGTTTCTATCCTAAATTTTCTCAACGGGCATCTGGGAGGTTTTTGATCTTCAGACATCTGCAATTCACTCTGTAAAGTGATAAAGTCACAAGTAAAACAAACAAAGCAGTGCATGAACAGCTTAAATCTGGCTGGTGGAGCTAGCTGGCAGTTTTCAGCAGGTAGACTCCAGAAACTTGTTTCATTTACTTCAAGAATGCACTGTGAACTTATTGAAGTGCCAGAATACACTTCAGGGATGGCTTAATTACCCATGCTGTTCACAGACACAGCACAATTCAACAGAATCTCATAAAAAAAAACCCCATGGTGAAATTTAAAACCCTAAAGGAAGGTGGAGTGTGCTTTGGTGATGGTATTTTTTCTTGAGCATCATGTGCTGTCATGATAGAACTGTTCAGCACCAGGTTATAACTGAGATACTTGGGATACACTCAGGATTTTTTAAAACCTAACATTGCTCCTCTGCCTACAATCTACAACAATTCTTAGCTATATACCTACAGTTTTGTGCTCCTTTAGGACGCAGCTACCCCGTGTCCCCTCATCAGGAATCAACAGTGGGGATCACCCGGACTCCACAGGAATTCCCCTGCCACCATGAATTAATGCCACACATTTGTAAAACACCTCAAAAGATCAGCCAGACTTTGGAGACTGAAAGGTGGGCTGTCACACACAGCAGGTGTGTGAGATCAGACTTTAACCTCTTCAGTATAGACTTTTTCTTTCAAAATTTTCTACTTCCCAAATAAATAACCTGTAAGATGCATATATGGGATAATAGAATATGGCTTCTGGGAAAGCAGCTGCCTCATCAGCCCACTTTTCAGAGTTTCACTTCTCTCTCTCTCTCTCTCTCTCTCATCTGGCCTCCATTATTTCCAGGATTTTTTTTCAATGAATGCTGAACAGTAAGAGTTATTTGCCATAATTTCTTATTAATTAAGTGCAGAACTATAATCAGTTAGAACCACTAAAGCACAGCATACTTGAGTTATTTTATGTTCTCTTCCCAAAAAAGGCCAATAAAAATTAAAAAGTCAAGAGGCAGGATTGAAGAGTAATTAGTGATTTTGAGTTCCCAAAAGGAAAAAGGTTTAAGTATGTTGTCAATATCTTTTCTCTGTAAATCAGGTTCTTAGAAAACCCATCCAATTAGAAATATACATCCAGGTATAAGCCCTCCTGTCTTCCAGATTTATAAATAAATATGCATAGCTAGATTTATATCTCTTTACCTTGCCCTAGTAGAGTCAGTTATTAGAAACAATTAATTATTAACTAATTAACAGAGCAGCTCACCATTAACAGAATCTTTTTCTCTTACATTGAGAAGTAGCAGAGTGGAAAATTATCATTCTGTTGCCAGCAGAGCACCAGGAAGCTCTTCAGAAGCAGTGTGAAATGCAAAAATTCACTTTCTTACCCGAGGGGTGCTTTTTTTCCCCTCACATTATCACCCAAGTCAGTACTGCAGAAGAGATAAATGTCTAAGAAACAGAATTACTTTATGGATTAACTACAAGCAATCAGGCTGCAACTTCCTCAGCATGTTGCCATTTTACAGCTGGATGCTGGTTCTGATCTCACTGGTCAGGAGAAGGAGAAATGTCATTAAAACCAGAGAAATTGTCTCAGCAAAGCAAAGAGAAGAGCATCCCTACCTTGGCACCTACAGCTGCCTCCCTGTGCTGGGTGACCAGCTTCCCCTAAACTGGAGCAAGACATTGTGGTGGGGAGTGTGGGCTATTTTTATTTGGAGCCCTTATGTTTCACATTTTAAAGAAACCCCAAGTTTTTGTCTTTTTCTTGTTGAAATGCAAGTTAAAATACACAATTGCATGACACCAAGCTGCTGACATCATAAACATCACATGATGTCATGAACGCTGTCAACACTGTGCCATATTTATAAAGTAAAAAATAGCCTTTTACAGAAATAGCTCCCATTTCACTGCCACATGGCTCTTCTCCTTTTCTTTTATGCATATAACATGCATAATTTACTTTCCTATGCAAATAAATCCTAGCCTTTATTCAACCCCTCCGGTTGCACCTATTTATAGAGGATTAATTCAAAGGCATACAACTTCCTTTTTCACAATTTCCTGTTCAAGACCTCCCTGCAACACCTTTTAAATGACAGCAAATAAGTTCCCAAATACCTGCTTTCAACCTTACACAAATTAAGAGGAAGCAACACCACCCCACCACAAATTAAACAGAAACACCACCACCTCCACACCCTACATATTTTTATTTTTTCCTCATGTAAGAACCCATTCAGCCTGTGAGCTGTCAAACATGCTGTGTTCCTTGGTTAAGGAAGGAAAAATATAAAGATGCATTGTGTTTGGCCAGGGTGGCAAAGCAATGTGCTTCTCACCAGCTGTAAAACTGCACTCTTAAAACCATCACCATGTTACCATTCTTTGATAATTTTTTCAGCATTTTATGATCAGCCAGTGATCAAAGGTGGAAACCACCTGCTCTTTTGCATAATCATATTCAGCTACATTTTCTCCCTGGGGCTGGACCATCTTTGCAGGGAGTCCAGCAGCAGTTCCATGGGAAGACTCCTTATATTGGCACTTAAAAAGAGTTTGGTTTTCATTATGGTGTTTAAATCACCCTTTTATTTCCTACTCAGACATGTGGCAATAATAATTAGCAGCAAAATAGAGAAATTTGAGTAAATTCAAACTAATACATTCTCTAGCAAAAACCTGCTAACTTTCTCCTTCGTTACACATTTTCCCAATTGCTGTAATTCCCTAGGGTTGGAAGACCTGTCCAAGGAAAAGCCATGGATTGCCATCACTGCTGGCTGGGTCATCTTTCTTCTGCAGTCTTTAAAGGAGGTGGTGGAAGGGGAAAAATCTAGAAATTATAAGCATTAAGGCTTAAAGCCAAAAGCTATGGTGAGATTATTTACTTAATTCAGTTGTGACTCTTTGGATTTTGCACCCATAATGACATTCAGCCAATTAAAATGGGTCTCATACACTTACGTGTAGATAAAACTTTGTTGTTAAGTCCATTTTGTACCACTGCAAAAAGTCCACAGCTAAGAAACCCTGAACTGCATTTCTCTAAGCCATGCTCTACGTTACATTAAGCACAGGCTTCTTGGTGAAAAAGAAGAACATGGGAGTAATACACTGTAAAAATACTGGTATTATTATAAAAACTAATATTACAAAGGGTAGAGCCTCTGCAGCAGGATGCTCCTCATACAAATGAAATAACCCAAGATCATTACTAACACTTACCTTCTGTCAGAAATTTCTCAAGCTGTATATATTGTGCGACATTGTTTCTTAAATTTGAAGAAGATAAAACTCACCTGCCAACACCTCTGAATTCACAAGGATCATGAAGAGACACTATCTATGATGAAGGAGAACTTTATAATGTTGTATTTGGTTTGGAGCTCCACTTCTGCTTTTGCTTGGTTGGACACACTGCTCCTCCAGTGCTCCCCTGCTTTCTAAATTGATTAAATCAGCCTGACTGATGGCAAAGGGGTTGGGACAGCAACACAGACATTAGACAGAGTAAAATTCACCAAAGGAATATTTTGTGACACACCAAATACTGCTGGCACTGAATGCATACTGTGTTGTTGTGCCAGTTAAAACTTCTTAAGCTGTAGTTCTCAAAAATTACAGTTAGAAGTGTAAGAAGAATTGAAGTTGAAGAAAAAATCTGGGTGTTATAAAAATCCATTATAGGAATGATAAGAAGTGCAAGAAAAATATATTACTTAGAAAAGCAAGGAACCTCCTCAGACCTGAACCTACTTAATAGAAGCACTTGAAGAGCATATTGGGAGGAAGTACAGCACTGCAGGGTCAGAATTTATAGTATTCCTTTATTACAGTTGATTTCGTGACAGTCCCTGCTTTGCTAGGCTGCAAATATGGGATTTCTGAATCTACTGAAGATCATTGTCACACCCACACTGCAACCAGCACATCCCAGCTCCACTCCTCTGCTTCCCAGTCTTTTCAGCCAGGATTACAAGCATTCATCTGATTACAAAATAGTTTCAGTTAGCATTTACCCAAATTGCAGGAGATACAGGGAAAACCATCTGAGCTCCTGTGTAACTATTCTCTCTCTTCCTTCCACCACCCCAGGCACACTGACACTGTTTTCAATGGCATTGCTCTCCCTGTTTTTCTAACCTGCCACATGGATTTTACAGCCCACTTACAGCCACCAGCCCTTCAGCTCTGTTTGGATTAACCCACAGGTTATTTTTCTGTGGTTTGTGCTCTAGTCAGTCTCACACCCCAGCTCCAGGAGGCAGTTTGCTGATGAACAGAAACCACTGACAGCAGATGCTGCCAGAGACCAGGTATCCAGGAGAAACCTCTGCATCCCAGGGGAAAACTCCTGGGGGAGAGGGCAGGAGCAATGCCCCAGAATAGTGATGAAGGTATGGTTTGAAGGAACATGTTTCCAACAAAAACTTGGCAATACAGCCCTGGAAAGAACCCACATCCAGTCAAACTCAGCTGCAGGCACCACAAAACAACACACCAGTGAGAGGCCCCAGATCCCACTTGCTGTGACACCTGGGATGGGAAATAAAACCAGAATATTCACAATTCATTAATGCCCTCTCTCCTGTCCCATCCCACCGAGGAGGGATCCCCTGCACCCAGAACATATCTGGCAAAAGTTTTCCAACCCTTTTAAGACTCCTATGAAGGAGATGCCATGGCAGGAGAAGGTGAGAGGGCCCTAAATCAGCTGGGAGAGCAGGATTCCCACACAAACACCTTCTCTCTCAAGCCAGTAGGATTTTGACACGGGTGTCATAACCTGCACCTGCCCCAAATATACCTCACCAAAAATCCTGGGCTCCAAGCATGACCAATGGCATGAACATCTCAGAGGCCACATTGAGTGATACCTCCAAGGACATTTCAGATCCCAGTGATGGGATTTCTCTTTTTTCAGCTGTACAAGAATTCTCTTATTGGTGCCCAGAGATTTCAGGACTCAACTCCCATTCTCCAGCAGGAAACAAAACAATTTTAAAATTGTCCTTCAAACTCTGAGCTAAATTTTCTCAAAATCTAGCATTCAATTTGTGGGAAATTCCACCTTTTTCAATGAAGTTTTACTCTCAAAGCAAAAGATTATTTCCACAATTTCCTATGGAATAAAAACTCTGAAATTTGTTTCTTTAAAAAAGAATAACTAGGAATTTTCAATTATTTTAAAGAAATGCTTTACTATTTCATTTATATATACTCTTCTTATATTATTTAACAAATTGAAATATAGGGAATTGGTTGTTCAGGAACTAAATATAACTACTCCCATTAATTCATAAAACATTAATTTTTATTCCATTTTGAAAATCATTAATGACAGTAGCAATTCAGTACACACTGAAGGCTTTGCTCCTTTCTGCTTAAAACTTCTTTTTCTGTGCTGAAAGTTTCATCACATTTTTACTGACAGAATATATATAAAAGATTAAATCAAATTTCAAGTAAAATATGCCATTTCTTTTTTGTACCATCTTATTCTTTTGAAACATTTTCCAAAATGGAAATATACATATATACATTTTTAAAAAATTCTTTGTGAAATTACTTGAAAAAGATACCACATGGGCATATTTCCACATAAAAAAGTAATCTGATTTTTCTGACAGACTCTTTTCTGGCTAATTGCACTGGGATTTTCATGAGGAGAGCCTAAAAACCTCACTCAGTTGAATATAGAATTTTGTTTCCTCTGTACACTTCCTTTTGGGATCTTGAGTGCACATATTTTCCCAGCATGGACTTTCCCTTTTCAAAATTAACCTGTTCTCCATTTCTCAGATAAACAGACCATTAAGAGACATCTATTAGATTGCAGACAGTGGTTGCTTTTATTGAAAATACACATCCAGGAAAGTTGGTGCCCCACCACTTCCCTTTACCACAGTTTCAGTTCCAGCTCTCATTTGTTACATCCAGGCTTTTTCTCCTGTGAATGCTGATCAAACTTCTGCTGAGCCTAGGGAAGGTGCAGGAAGGTTTTCTATCAAAGTGTTTATTTGATTAGTTTTGTCCCTCTTTTTTTCAACATCAGAACCGAGGTGACCAGAAGTTTGTGTTAATTGGTAGTAAATTAGATTAAATAAAAATTCCCCAAGTAGGGACAGTTTTGCCTGCAACAACTGCCTCACTCACTTGTGCTTCTCTGCCTGCACTGGAATTTATGACAAAATAAAAGGAAATCAGCACAATGACAAAGCAAACAATAATTTCACCAAGGAAACACTCACCACTCTAATATCACTAATGTGGAGGTGTTAAAATTAAGATCCCAGAGATTTTACAGAAATATATTTCACATCCACCTAATGTAAACAACATCAGTCTCTTCACACTGTGACAAACCAAAGGGCACAGGATGATTATTCTTAGAACAGGCAGGTACAGAACGTTCCTATCCCAGATGATTACATAAAATAATAGATCTAAACCAGACATATAATCACATGAAACCATTTTAAAGATTTAAACAGTCTTTTCTTATAGACAGAGTTCATTTTCCTACCTTTCTGCTTCCTTACTTGGTATTAATTCATATTAATGAACCAACACACCTTGTCTGACTGCAGGCACATAACACCACTGAAGTCCAAAATTCCTGAATCCTTTTATTTAAGGGTTCCTGATGGTCTGAAGTGCATGTTTGGAATGTCAGAAAATCAGAATGTCTCTCATTGTCAGATTTTCTATTGTCTCATTGTCACAGAAGGCTTCAGGCCTGACCACTTGCCAAGGATTACCTTTTTACAGGAATGAGGAAGACATAGGGGAGTGAAGGGTGTCAAAATCTCAGCCTACAGGGCAGCAAAAACCCCACGCATTTTATCACAGTTACAAAGCAATAATCCGGGAAGGGTTCTGATGGATGAAGTAGACCCCATTCCCACCTCCCTGCTGGTGGAACAGGTTGTCCAGAGAAGCTGTGGATGCTCCATCCCTGGAAGTGTTCAAGGCCAGGCTGGATGGGGCTCTGAGCAACCTGGGATAGTGGGTGGCAGCCCTGATGATGACAGGCACTTTGAAACGATGGTTTTTAATGTCCCTTCTACACCCAAACCATTCTATGACACTTGACAAAGGCTGAACCCACATGGAGGAACAGTTCAGTTGAAATTTAAAACCACAAAAGTTCCAGGTCTGGATCAAAACAGGATTTCTCCACTGCCTGAGGAGGGGCTGTGCTTCAATCTACCAACAAAACCAAACCTCCACCCTGAACATCCTCCCAGCATGAGCTCATCTAAAAGGAAAAAGCTTCAAATTTTAGTTGTCTGTATCTAGGGAGAAAAGAGGAAGTAGCAAAGAAAAGAAAGCAGGTACTAGTAAATCAGAGAAAACTCTTCTGCTTTCCTACAAACTCCGCTATAAATTTCTTGAAAGAACTTTTGGTTAGTTAACTCAGGGGTTTCCTACCTCTTTTTTTTCTGTGTTCTTATGTTTGTTTCTTCTTGTTGTTTTGACTGTACAAAATAAAACTCTGCTTCCCCACCCAGTAAGGAATTAACAGACACTGTAAACTGAATCATGGCATTTGCATTTGCTCATTCTTGTTATCAACTTGATACTTCCCCTTCCTCCTCCCATTCTTCAGGTTTCTGAAGGAGGCCACTGTGTGGCAGCCCAGTACCAAAAACAGATGGCTGACAGGGTCAGCAGTGTCCCAGTGACAATTTATCATGGCAATAAATGCACAGGGAGCAAATATTCAACTCTTTTTGCTGCAGTCACAGATGGCAGGAGTGAGAGGGACAGGATTACTTGCTGTCTTGCTGAAGGAGCCCACTCCATGCAGGTCTAGTCAAATACTGTGTTAAGGATCTTCTCTCGGTCACCTTTGCAGAGAAATATTTTGCAGAATAACAGATATGACAAAATTTCTTTGTGAAGTTTCAACTTAAAATTACCTTTTTCAGTATCATTCCACTTAATTCATTACATGACTTCTATTTTAGAAAGGTGAGTAATATACCAGCTCTTCCATAGTCATAAAATAACTTTTAGCTTCTTCCACTACTCCCTATGAGAAGCACTGCAGCTGATATAATGGTGAGTTAAAAAAAATAAACAAGACCACAAAACTCAAACCCCACCATTGTGAAGGAGACTCATGCAGGGAAAACAGAATCTGAATCAGACAGAATATTAACATAATATTTCAGTTAAAAGACCCCAAAGAGTACCTGTCTCTTTTCATTTCTGAAGTGTGAGTGATGATTTCCCTTTAGAAAATTCTAAAATAAGCATCCAGAGAGCTCCAAATCCAAGTGCCCTGCATCACACCTGCTTCTACATCCTGGACAAACAACCAAGTCTGTGGAAATGTCTTTTTTTTCTCATTACAAATATGTTCTGATGTGACTTCAGCCTCTTGAGCTGTGACCTCATCCCACCTAGCCAGCTGAGCAGATCGAGAGGACTGATCACTGTTTGGATGGACAGAGCCAAGGAAAACCTCGCCTTGTCCCACAGCTCAGGGGCTGATTCAGGGAGTGGAACCTTCTCTTCTGAGTCAGCACTGAGTCACTGGTGGGGCTCAGTGCTATGGGACAAGGTATTTCCAAAGAAGTGTTTCCACTAAAATGCAAACCAAGCTCCAGCTGAGGACTGAACACAGCTCTACTCAGCCAAGACAATGAGTGCAGCAGCTTTACACTGGTAAAAATTCACAAAGTCAAACAATATTTTATTTCCTGCATCTAGAAACTAGATGATTTCATCTAATTATTAAACAGTAAAACCCTCAGATCAGGCAGTGACACTGCTCTGTCTTGCCAGGGGATCAGTCTCCTCATCACTTCCATATACAGAGAGTTGGAGCTCCAGTGTTCCTCCTCCTGCCCACATTTGCTTTGCCAAACAGAACCATGTACAGGTTTTATACTCCACCAGCACAGCTCCTCTTCCCTCCCTGTGAAATAGAGCTGGAAGCACTGGATGTGTGGCCCCATGTAAACCCAGTTTTCCTCTAGAAAAGCCTACAGCCAGAGTAGCAGGGCAAGATTATGAGGGTAAGGGTAGGAAATGCTGCAGGATCTCCAGAGCTCACTCAAGACTTAAACCCTTTCCTTCCTTACCACAGGATTTTGTTCCTACAGAGTCTTCTGAGCAAGCACAGGGTAGAAAGGCTATATGCAAACATGCAAACCATTGCAAGAGTTCATCTCTGTTTAAGAGTCTAAGTGAAAAAAATTATTTTTTTGTTGATGTTTAGGTTCCTAGACACTGAGTAGTACATTGACCATTGACATTTGACCATTATACCTGCCAGGACAGGAGAAATTGCTTCAGCTCTTATCTGATGCCTGGGGCCAGACACTGTTTTTGTCCTGATTTCACTCAAGCCCTTCCATGTGCCATTCTCTGGAACACCCAGTGGGAATTCCAGAGGACTGAACATGGGCCACACTACCCCACTCAGCCCCAAACCCTTCTTTTCACCACACTCTGTCCCTCCTGTGGTGCCCATGCTGGCACCACAGCAGCTTGGCCACTGGCCTCCAAAACATTGTCAGCTCTCTGGGGAAAGCACAGCAGCCAGGCTGCTGAAAAAGCAGCCAGTGCTCAGGGCTCTGTCAGCTGCTACCAATAACTGATGCCTAAATCCAGAGCAGACACCCAGTTCCTCAAGTCTTCCAGCTGTTGGCACCATGGGATCAAGCCCACAATCAGAAGGTAGGTCTAAAAGAATAAATTCCACAGGGAAATGCACAGGACTCACAGCTGTCACCTTGAATAAGCAAAGTTGAGGAGGGTACACATTGTCTCACCATAAACTGTCTTTAGCTTCTTCTTTTGCTTTCTCTGGTGTCTCATTTCCACACTGTCTTTCCCTGCAAGGATGAAAAACATCCCAAGAGTCTGCTCATTCCAGTGCTAGCTTTAGGTGGACAGATAAGAGTACAAAAATCCTTAAGGATAATTTTAGGTCATCCATAGGCTGCATTTTAGAGGTCTGGTACAGCTGCCTAGCTGTATGTTAGATTGTCATATATTTACATACATTTACAAAGAGTATGTGGCTTTCTCACCAATGCAGCTAGAAAAGCATGCTCACTAATCTCCAATTTTAACTCAGAAAAACCTTTTCTTTTTTTTTTCCATAGGAAAATGCCAGTTCCTGAAATATATACATCTATATTCTGCAGGAACAGCTTGATTGAATCAAATCTTCTAAGAGAGTGCAAACACACTTCCTAGGGAAACCTGGCTGGTTTCCTGCTAGCTCCTGGCCTCCCTGGGAGCCTCCCTGGTGAGCAGCATGTCTGGGCTCACAGCATCCCTGCTGCAATCACCACAGGGAGCCCTGTCCTTTTCTGTTTGAAATTGTGAAATGAAAATCTTTCTTTTATTAATTAAATGAAATTTCATGTTCCTGCTCTGTGGGAAGTGAAAAATTCCAACTTAATTTTAATTCATAAAGGATGTGAGGGTGGTGATAAACTTTCCCATTTCTCCCTCTACAGGAATTTGAGGTTCTGATGAACCCTTCTTACACATCATTGCTTATTCCATTGCCCACCTCTGGGTGGGTAAAGACAACTGGTGGAAATCCAAACCTGACAAATTAACATTTGAAAAAAGTTAAACTAACCAACTGTTATGAGTTTAACAACAAACAGGAGCCTACTTCCCCAGAGACCAACCATGGAGAGCAGCTGGCAATAAAATCTGATTGCATGTGGAAGTGGTTAGGAAAACAAAACAAAACAATAATACAACTTCAGCACGCAAACTCAAACTTCTAATCTCACCCCAGCCTTGGGAAAAAAAATAATCAAGTAGCAGAAAGAACAACTTAATTTTTAATCAGTACTTTCCAACCGTGAATCTCAGAAAGTTTAATGAAGTTAAAAGTTTCACAAATAGAAAAATACACACAAAAATTTCAAAAAATAAGGAAGATGAGCAGGCCAGTGGTAGGTGAGCAGAGCATGTTTCACAGCCCAGCACTCAGCCTTCAAGAAATTATCAAGGTGAGTGAAAGACTCAGGTTCCTGGGGCATAAATCCTGTGCTCTTCAGTTGCTGCCTGTGAGCCCTGGACTGTTCTGCCCCCACTGCCAACAGCCAGGACAGCCCTTGAAGGTGCCAGGATTTCCAAGCAGCAACTTTTTCAGCTGGATTGACACCAACATGATCACCTTCTCCCTCCTATAAGCCACCTACGTGGAGTCTTCCTCCTTAGGGACATCTTTTGTGGCTGCTGTCTGCATCCCTCTGGGTGAAGGTGCAACCAAGAAATATAATTTTGGTCTTAGAGCAGCCTCCATTCCAACAACACACTTCTTACATGGGGAAATGACTGAAGCTTGACTTTGCCCATCCCAGAGAACAGTCAAAAAGCCCAGAGACATCTGCCCAGGATCCTGAGGGAGCATTTTAGCTGCAAGCATTGGAACATCTAGGCCAGCATGAGATAATGTTTTGGCTACCTCCTTGAGGTAATTTACGTGACGAGTACAAGATCCCTTTGTGGCTGGTGTTAACATTTCGGATTAGGGCTGCAAAGGGTGTTGAGAGAAACAAAGTAGACATCTGGTCATACTGTTGGAATTTACGTGGGAAGCAAGAGAAGTATCTGCAAACCACTGAAAAACAAGATTTAAACACAGAGAAGGGGGGAAAACATCACAGTTCAGCAGGTCAGGGTGGCAGGTATGAGGACACTGCTCCTCCTGCTGAGTTTTCCAGCGTGCATTTCACCACTGCTGGGCAGGGTAAGTGCAAGGAGCATTTCCATGCTGAAAGATACAGAGGGATTCTCTAAACCACTCGTGCAGAGAACAGTGTGATTAGATTTTCTGTGGCAAGAAACAGACTTCCAGAACAGATTAAAACAGCTCTTAAGAAAAAAAAACCACAAACTCTGCCTTGACATAGCCTTGCAACAAGCATGATACATCCACCCCTCCTTGCAGCAAAGGCATTTGGGGTAGGTGTTGAAGAAAAGCTTGGTATCAAAGATGAGCAAATTAATTTCTATACTGATTTTTTCAGCAGTGAGAGTCATCCTTTTTTGGTTTTGCTGCTGCCATTTCTTTGATGCAATAGCTGGGAAAGCTGTGGGAAGAGAACCCAGGTTTTTTGGTTCCAAGACAGCAGCTAAGCCACCAGATCATGGCATCTTTCTGCACAAAAGGGCAGTTATAGGCACAAGAAAAATATCCCATATGAAAAACAAATTAGAGAAGAAACTTAACATTTACGACTTTTTGGACAGGATCTTTTTGTTTATTTGTTGATAACAGATTTTTAAAGGGAAGAAAATTTAGCTGATTACAATAGAAGCATCCTTTTAAAAAAATAATTCTCAGTTTACTTAAAAGCTCAGAATTCACACTGCTCAGAAAAGTGGCAGGTCCAGCAACCAAGGCAGATATTTATTATAAATATTATCTGCTATTTAAAAGAAAAATGTATTCCAGTAGAGGACATATTGCCTCTTGAAGGGAAGGAGGAGTTTCCACACAGTCCTAAAAGACAATCTTACTTTTTAAATTGATAGTCCTATACATATTTGAGGCAGAGAAAATATACTCAGTCATTAAGACTTGTGTTTTGAATGATACGTTCTTTTAACCTGAAAGGAAACATCTCCAAATGTTGGGAGTCACAGACCCAAATCCTTATTTTTGAAGTAAATACTTGATATGGCCACCTTTGTCACAAAATGGACTTGCAGATTAGACAGGCACCACTGATAAGTCTGAGATAGAGAAAAGAACTAAAAAAAACCTAAAAATTTTAGAACTTAGAGAGCATTTAGAGTGCTTTGAGAATTGAATGATCAGCTTGGGGAAAAACAGCCAGTACCCATGAACTCATAATGCCCAGTCAAACTGAAGGCCAAAAAAAAAAAAGTTGTCTTGTCTTGCACTTCCTAGTGAAATTCCAATGTCCTCAAGGCTGAAAGCAAGTGCTTGAAAAACTTAATATAAAAATCCTCTGCACCTTCATATTTTATGTGAGTTCCTGAGTTAGGAGCAGATGGGTTTTGCAGATTTAAATCTTTGGGGTTTGACTGCTTGAGGTGCACTTAAATACTTCTCGTTGCTGCTATTAGAATGAACATATTTCACCAGTTAATAAGGTAGCAAACTTTGAAATGTAGGCATATGGGCAGCGTGGGAATTCAAGTGAACTTGTGTTTCTGTGGGATGGAACAGCCTTGTGCCATCAAAGGTGAAAATCGTTAATGGCTGGAAGTCCAACAGCTGCTACACCACCTTCACATGGCTCCACGTGAAAACAAAATCCATATGAATCCCTGGTAGGAAGCAGGACCTCGTGAGCCCTCTTCAGGCTCCCAGGATGCCCTGGCCAGCCCTGCCTGGCACATGCCCAGCCTCCAATTTCACCTGTCACATGAAGCAGGGCTGCACAGCACTTCAGTGAAATACCAACCTTATACTTTTCCTGCTTTTAAACTACATCATTGTGTAATATTTTAGGGAGATAGTATTCTTAATACTGATTTCTATTTTACGCTTTTTCCTGTGACAGCAAAAAGCTTCAGAAATGAGACTGTTGCTGAGACTGATTTTGCCTTACCACCATTCTGTTTAATAAAATAGTTTAAAAATACGCTGTTTTCAATCTTATCAGTGTTCACCCTGAAAACAATACTCAAAAACTTCAGCAACAGGCAGAACATGAAGAACCCTCTCGGCCTGAAAAATTTGTATCTGACTTGCAATAATTTTTTTCTTTCAAGACTTCTAAACTTTTTAATATACAAAGTAAACATTACAAATACATTCTCCTCATTAGAAAGGACCCTGCCTCACAGCTCTTCGTATTTTAAGAACAGAAATTGTTGAAACTTGCACATTCTGGTTCCCTAATGAGTCTTAAGGCAGAAGTCATTCCTCCAGCTAAGGTGACTGTATTGATTAGGGTGTGTGGTACTTGCACAGATGAGTTGTTTGAAAACCTTCTATGATTTTTTAACAGCTATAATTAGAAATACTGGCACAGTTGAATGAATCAGTGCAGCCACACCAGTGCTGGACAGTGAAACAAATGTGCCTGCCTCCCTCCCTGAAGGAAGAAGAAACCACACATACATAACTCTGCTAGTTAAAAAAACCGAAATTACCGTATCTCTAATTAGTTTAAAAAAATATGCAAAGGCCAAGCCCTGGGAGAGAGTTGTGGTTAACCAGCATTTCCATGGATAAATTTCATTTGAGAGCCTATTTATTAAGTAAATGTGGGTGTTGGTCACCTGACTCAGTACAAATTCTTCCAAGAGCTATTTTACAAATTACTGAGAGAAACAGGTACCTCCAGGGCACAACTGCTTCATCCTAAGGAGGAAAGATAAAGCATGACAGGTAAATCACACTCAGCAATGCCTGTTCTCTCCACTGACTGTGACTGGAGCCCAGGGAGATTTGTTCTGATAAAAACACCTTCTTCAAATATCTGCAGACATGAAGAGAATGCAAAATCATTCCTGCTCTAGCTAAGGCTCCAAGAGAAGACAACAAATGTTGGTTTACAACAGAAATCTCCCACTTTAGGGCAAGAGCTGCACCAATAATCAAGTGAAGCAGAGTTATCACTTACTACATCCATAGGGCACATCTCCTGCTGCTCCACAAGCAATCCCAAAGGCTTTTGGCCAGACTGCCTGTGTGCAAAAGGTTGGATGACTCCTAGTGGATAAACCACATCCTGTCACTGGTCAGGAAGAAACCTGAGGACTTCCAAGTCCCTTGAGGACAAATTACTCAGAGAAAAATCTATAAGGGTTTTATTAGCAGTAGTAGTAGTAGTATTTAAAATGTAAGCGCCTTAAAATAGCATGACCAGGAAGGGTGGATTCAGGGAGTTGACATCTGACAGATGTTGGTACTTATGAAAAACTCTGGAATTCAGCCCAAAGACTCACTGACTGAAATAGGCTTGACACCCAGATCTAACCAGGGAAGCAAATGCCCAGATCCCTCCATCCTCTCTCTGGTGCCTGGGTGCCAGATGTGTCAGTGTCTAGTCAACAGCAGAGAGACCACAAAGTACTTCCTCACTGTTACAAACAAAACCCCGTCCTGGCTTGTGTCATTTAATAAATGTGCCTTTCAGCTCTTAATGTTGTGGTTCCCAAACCAGCCCAAGCAGCAGGAAAGGAGGATTAGTGTCTTTCCAGAAAGGATGCAGCAGTGAGTCACAATCTCAGCACTGCTGTGAGTCACTTCAACAGTGCTGCTGAATGGCTCAGCTATGAACATAAAGAGACAAAACATTCCCTTTGCATTAGAGATCACAGGCAAATCCCCAAATCCAGACTGGGAGATGCCTGTGGTCCAACCCTGTATCCAGATAAGAACTTCCCCTCTGCTTCTGCTCATTTTCGTGATGACAGGGAGCAGAGAGTAGCAGAAACATGAGACAGCTGGATTGTAGCTGTGCTTGCAACTCTGCCCCATCACCCACTGCAGCAATGAGCTGCTCCAAAGCCCTGACTTTTCATTTACTGTGAATTTTGCTTCTCAAAGTCCAGTCTGTGACAATCCTTGACAGTCATCCCTGCACCTCTCTGGGAGGAGCAGTGTGTCTGTGGCCTGGGGCAGGACAAACCCCCTTAGGCACAGGGTCACAGGCAGATTTTCCTTGCCTTCTAGTGAGCAGAAAAAGCCATCCTTATTTGGACAAATATCTAATAAATATCTCTTTTCTTAATCTAGGTCCGAACATACCTGGGTTGGAGTCAACATCTTTTTAAAGAAGTGACTTCCCTGATCAGAGGTTGGACCTTCACTGGAAAGCCTTAATGATTTCTGCTAGCAATGTCACATTACTTAAATCCTCAGCTTAAGCTCAACTCAGATGGTAAAATGATCCCAGAAAAAGGTGATGCTAAAGACATTGCCTGCTGAGCCAACCAGATCATTCACCCCCCAACCTTTCTTCTCATGTGCATCAGAGTCAAGTGGAACTTGGTAGATAGACCTGGAGGTTTCCACCAAATGAATCCTGCAGGCAAATCTAAGCCCTTGCAACAAGACACCCCTGTTGTTTCTGAGAAGATTTTGCATATAAATAAAGCAGCAGCTCACAGCTTAAAGAAATCAAAGCAGTTAATGGCAGGATATAATAGAATACCTTGCATTTAGATGGAGATCAAAAATACCTTTCATTATATAAAAACTCCAAATCACAAATGCTACTTCACACTTTCAGATTACATATTTTTGTGAGCAAGTAAAACTGAGCAGGGAACAAACCCTTCTAATTAGTGAGAGACTTACCTGGATGCATTATCCAGTTACTTCTGGATGACTGCAATTTGAGAATTGCTTCATTGCATCTCAAGTTCAAATTCTCTTGGAAAAGGAAGGAAAAGCTTGCATGCAAGAAAAAAAAAACCATATCTAGAAAACAAAGATTTGAATTCAGGTTGTACATGGGTTTCATTTTTCCAGCTGTTTCTGTCAGTACTTTGCTGCCAGTGAGCCCTAATCCTTTGTCTCCCCTTCTGAAAATATTTTATAATATATCATTTATGGAAAAGACAAAGGAAAGAACTGCTAAAACCTTTTCTTTATTATTTAATTTTCAGCAAGGTACATAATAGTTCAAAGAAAGTGGTATCCAAGCAACAGGTTTGAAAGGGGCAAAGTATTATAAGATTGTTCAGTCAATTATCATAGCCTGAACATGCTGTTAACTGGAATAATTGCCTTTGATGCAAAACACACTTTTTATAGTTATAAATAATCACAGAATATCCAAAAGCTGTATTAATAATGAAGAAAACTGTCTCTTGGAGTATTCTTCTCACCCCCAGCTCACACCCATATATATTTCCTCCTCTAGCCAGAACATCATATCTCACAGGAACTAAAAGCTGACACCTTGAAGCAATATATTATTTGATTTTCAGCTAACTATAACCAGAAAAATGGTATTTCTTCAAAACATATATATATATAAACCTGCATTCAAAACATGTTTAATATCACATCTGCCTCTCTGAATGGACTAAAAATAATTTTCTACTGTTTTATTTCCTTAGCTCCATGAAACTAACATAGCTGAAAGATTATGGGTAGGATTCTACATAAGCATTATTAAAGAAATAATAAATAACACAGCACCACAGAGAATCTTTTTGATCAGAAGAATATAACTTAACCATGGCCTAAGTGTTCCCCTGTGATCACTGCGTCAAGGTTACAGGTGATGATTCACAAGTCAGAAAGAACACAACTTGACTTTTGGAGTTTCCATGGCTGGCAGATAGATAATCTCTATTCCTGCAATGAACACAGTTGATGGAAAGACAGCAAATGGATAATCTTAAAATGCTGTATCTGCAGAACTGGGCAGCAGTCCTGGAAACATTCACATTTAACAAGCACAGTGCTGTTCAGACATGTGAAATGGTGTGTATGTGCTTGGAACATTAGGCTTTGGCTCAAAAGCCAGAACTGCACCTTATGATGTGACAGTGCTCCCTCAAAACTGCCACAGACAGGGCTGTTTCCTACACAGATTTAAAAATGAAAACAATTCTCCCAAAGGAAGGTATCTGGCAGTGCAGAAAGGAGCAGGCAGGTTACCAGGCAGCAAGAGAGCATCACTGAGGAGATACAGCCATCAACCTTCCCTCCCTGATCCAGAGCTGCTCTGGCAGAACCTGAGCCCCCCCTGTGGCAAACCAACTACTCGGGCACAGCTCATGGAAGCACAGAAAGGCAGGAAGGCACATGGCATCTTCCTGGCTCCTAGCAGGACCTTTTGTCTCAAATCTCTCAAGTCTGCATTCCCCTGTGCCAGAGAGATGCTGGGTACAAGGATGGGGAGACTCTCCACTGCTCCCAGCCTGCAGCTCAGGGCAGGGGCATTGCAGGGTCTCCTCCCTCTCAAATCCTCCCCTACTTGGCACCAAGGGATCCTAAACACCTTCATGGTGATTTCACCAGTGCCTTATGAAGGGGAAAATTGCCTTTTGTCTCAAATAGGAGACAAAACTTTGTCTTTTCTGTCACATATCAATATGGAAAGTATAAGGAATTAATTACACTTGGAGGTGAATACAGAGAAATTAATTTATCATGGGCCAGCCTCACAGCCAAACCTGGTTTGGCTCCAAGGTGATTTCTGTTTTCCACTCAGCTGGTTCAAGCCAACCTAAGCCATGGGATAATTCATGGTAATCAAATTGTGTGGCAGGCCACTTTTTTTTTTTTTTAAAGAAGCTTTCCAAAAAAGACTCTTTAATGTGGTATGAGGTCTTTCCAATAACTGTCAGATCTGATACCACTTGGTTTAGTGAAGAAAACACCTTAAAATGTTGCCCATGTAAAAACTCTGTGACAGTTTTGATCATTGTCGAGTAAAGAAGTTTTCAAAATGCAAATTCACAATGGAAGATTCAGCAAATCTGGCACCACCTCGACTGCAAGCAAACAAAACAAACTTCTGTCAGGGCAGGTAGGTAAGGAAATGTTGCATTACTTATGGAATGTACATTAACACCAACCATCCAAGGCATACCAAATACCCTTTAGACAGATACACCAACAAGAAGAGGGAAGATGGGTCTTGATAGGGATGAACACAGTGCTCAAAGTTGAGGACTCAAAGCTGGGGACAAAAGTGGCTGTGCAGAAGGTGGCTGCAAACTGCTCATCAGAGTCCGAGGAGAGGGGCCCATTGGTCAGAACTCATGTAAATAAAACTATAAAGGAATCATAAAGTAATTCTGCATGTGATACCAAAAGTGGCAAGAATGAGGAAAGTGTTACCAGCTAACAGATTCATTTTTGCAACTATCAGCTAAGACACATTTTCTAAACATTACACAGAAAAGAGATTATTATTATTATTATTATTATAGTACATTTGTGTGCTTATTGCCCTTGAAGCATAAGGGACTGTGTGTTCTTATGAGAGTTCAGGTCTCAACAATTTCCTTGGGGGTAATAATCCAAGTTATTAAACTCTTGCTCTAAAAGTCAGCCTGGAAAATGTTAATATAAGTCTTTAGTATCTCCTGTACACTCAATGGCTGATACACTGCGTATCTTAAATATAGTCCTGCCACCAAGCAATGCATTGGTAACTGATTTCAGACCAATTTTTCTTTGTTGATTACAAAGTGGTTTTAAATTAGAGCTCCTGCTTTGAGACTGTGTACTTTGTAGAACCTAAAATTTCATTATTTTTAGTGAAATTCTGAAAGCAGATACAAAGTAGTGCACAAATGGATGCCTCAGAACTAAATGTAAACAGCTCTGTCCCAAGCCAATAACCAATACTTAGCTGGCAGGTGCTGCTTGAGCTTGCCACCTACACACACAGAATTTGACAGAGGATGAAAGACAAGCAGTGTACTCGTGTTCCACCTCAAGCCCTCTGAATTCACTGTTGGGGATGACATTTGGAAACAGATTTCTGCAAAAACACAGCACAATGAAGAATTTGGAGGCTCGGTTGTACTTCACTCAGCTGAAGTGGCACACCAAACTCGCTGTACTAACAGACTTGTAACAAGAGGTAGTAGCAAAGGATTTATTGTGCAACTAAGATGTAGATGATAGCAATTCCATTCTGCTCAGTATTTTAGATGTCCTACCTGATTATACAAGCACCTCTATCCTTGAAACAGAGAGATGCCATCCTTGAAATGATAACACAACCTCAGAGCAGTGTTGTAAAATAAATATATACAATCTAACATGCAGCTGCCACAACTGTGGCACCTGACTCAATCACAGTACTTTATGTGGATTTACAAGCTGACCATCCATAGTCATCCTCCCAACAGATTCTCTGTTCCAGCCTTCAAATTTCTTCCTCTTCCTTGCTTTAGATGCCTGCAGTTGGTAAAGCTTCCTGGAGGTGCAAGATCCCACACTTTGCTGTTCAGGGTTAATTCTCTTAGGATTCCTGGAATGTGAGATCAATCCAGTCCCACAGGATATCCCTGAAAGTCCAGACCAACCAGGCCCAAACCTCTGTGTAAAGATGATGAGTTTAAGTCCATTCTTGCAGCTCAGTGCAGGAACAGCTGCAAGGCTGAGTTAGGGAAGGAGTGCCATGGGAAATGGCACCTTGAGGATTTGCCAGTCCCTTTTGGGGCTGTTTGGGCAGGGAGTCAAAGGATGAAGTGAATCAAGGCATGGGGCTCCAATGCATCACTGGCTCAGAGACTCTGCTGGTTCAGACACCATTCACACAATCTTCTTCCAGAAATGATTCAAATTTTGCTTACAAAATGGTTATTTCAGAAGTCTCTTTTACTTTATATCTCCACATAATCCTACACTCTAATTGTACTTCATTTCTTTAATGCAGTGTTAAGTTTTCAGGCACATTTAAAGGCTAGAAAGAACATTTACTGCTTTGTAGGTATTTTTAGGAGACATTTTGATGACTTTGTACCATAGAGTTCAGTTAGAGTTTTCTTTCTAAAAACAACTAAGTCATCAACATGATTAAAATATGAGTATTAAATCTTTTAAGGCGTTTAGATAAGTTTGTGGCTAGAAATAGAAGAGTTCTTCAGTTTTTAGGAAACACAGGATATCCAAAACTGTGCTATGGTTTAAAAGATAACTTTGACTGAGAAAAGGTCACCAGACCTTCATAACCCATCTACAGGTCCAAGGCTAAAACCCACATAAATATTCTTTAACAACCTCAACACAATTTAGACGTAAAATTATCTCATACATTTAAATTCTTCAAATGTTATCAGTCATCACTGATTGCCCTCAAATGTGGCAAATTCATTTGTGTTTATGAAAGAAAAAAAAATTGTATTTGAGCAGGGATGAGGCAATAAAGCATTAAACAGAAGACATAATTGAAAATCTGACAAGTTCAACACAAAGTCTGTAAAACTCATTTGGTAAATCACAGCCTCTTTCTCTGCAGAGCCACAGAGCTGTGGATGAGCTTACACAAAACTTAAGGGGCCAAGCCCACAAATCACCACTCAAACATCCCCATAATGCAAACATTTCTGCTCCTTTTAAAGATTTTCGTGATGTGAATAAGAATTACCTTCAGACTCTGGCAGGATGGATGGATCCTGAACAGAGTTCAACTACAGAAATGTTGTTATGGCTCACAACAGAGCCGAGCTGCAGTGAACACCATGGACCCTTCTCCTCCTCTGGGGAATGCAGAGGAGCTCAGCTCTCCAGCAGCAGCCCACGGGGCCCAGGAAGCACCAGCAGATGGTGCTCTGAAAGCAGGCAGGTTTCTAAGAAAAAATCAGCTTTTATGAATTGAAATTTGACAGGCACTGAGGAGAAAATATCTTCAGTTAAGCTATCACAGTAATATAATAAATTATTCCTTCCTTCAGAGAAAAACACAGCATTGTAAAAGGGCAATTTCCCCCCTAAATCATCTGCTTTTAGGTGATGCTGCTTTAATTATAATAGCACTGCTTTGTTTCCAGAGCACAAATGCCAGTCATCATGCAGCAATCTCCTCCTTACCCATCAGAGTATCTTCAAGGCATCATTCCTTCTTGATACTTCACAGATTTGCCTTGGAGGCAAGAACAGTTCAAGTCATTCATTAATGAAACCAAAGACATTCTCAGTATTGTCAGAAATTGTGAAAATTTTGGGTACATGATTCCAGTGCCTTCTTTTATCCTTTTGCTTGGCAGCACTGATTGAATAGATCTCACACTTGATTTTTTTTCATATATTCTCTATTTAACAGCTTCCAGAGTAGGACTGGCTTTCAGCAAATACAGGTGCAGTCACACAGCTGCAGAAGGATGGAACACCACTTAATATGGACTTCAGTATTGGAGAGCCAGAGTGGGATCACTAGAGGAAGAAATCGATGATAAACCAATATATTTAAGATTCAAGATATTTAATTTCACTTATAGAAAAGGATCATGGGCTCAAGCCTGACAGAGGTCAAGAAGTGTTTGAACAACACTCTCAGGCACGTGGTGGAATTCTTGGGGTGTCCTCAATAATCCTGATGGGTCCCTCCCAACTCAGCATATTCTGTAATTCTATGAAAAATGACCATGAAAAATGTGACCTGAAGTCCCCACACAGGCAAATCTCCTCACTGGGAGCAGGGAAGGGATCCCCACCACATGAGCTGTACCTTGCAGAACAACAGGAACATGCAAATCACCAACCAACGTGCTCCAGTCAGCCTGGGCAAGACTTATTGATACATTGCAGGAAAAAAAAACAAACAAAAAAAACCCCAAACCCCATGTATAGTTAAAACGTATTTGATACATGTTTCTACATTTATTTGTTTGCAGAAGTTTATTTTATGTTTGCTAAACCAGGCGCCAAATTTTTCTAACGACATCAAATAAAATATGAGGTATGTGGTTCTCTCTTTGGCTTAGGAATCATGTCATCTTTAATTAAATATTTAGTCATTAGGTGCCTCTCTGGAGACTCAGAAGACCTGAGATGCCTGGCCCAGCTCAGGTTTTTGGTCCATGATAAGACAGCCCATCTGCCTGCAGGGAGATAAATCAGCAGCAGAGGAGAAGGAAGGGCAGGGGCAGCTTTGCTGGGCTGGGGCAGCAAGGACAAACAGGGCTGAGGTGAAAGGAGTGGGGCAGGTCTGAGGTGGTGAAACCCAAGCAGAGCTGCTGGGAAGAGGTGTGGAGGAAGGGGAGAAGGGTGGGAAAGAGAAGGGGAATGCAGTGTCCTGGGAACAACTGGAAACAGGTAACTCATTGCACCACACCACTAATCCTAATTAACAGCTCTGAATATCAAAGACTTAATTTGTGTAGAGTCTGAGCTTGACACTTCTGGCTGGTTTGGATAAACTCAGGCCACCACACAGGAGTGGGATTTCAGCCTCAGGGACTGCCAACCCATAGAGCTGATCAGAACTGGGTCTGTTCAAGGTGGTCTGTGTACATATGGAGGGAGTGGGCAATATTTTTCTTCTCTAACTGAAGAGTCCCTCCTTTTCCTGTCCATTTTGAAACACAGGTTAGACCAGCTTTGAGGACATACCTTACAAAGCTGTTCACTTGCAAGGACAGATTTTACCCTGCACATTTCTGTGTCAGCTGCTAGCCAGCTATTTTACATCAAGGTCTGTCTTTGGCAACCAGTTTCACAACGGGAATATTCACACCTAACTTCTCTCACCACAGCATTCAGCTCCAGGCAGAGAAAGAGCTGCAGTGGCAGCAGGGGCAAAGTGGGCACTGTTCAGTGGGGATCCTCCACTTGCCTCCCACACTGGGTCACAGTAAAGTTCCATCTGTATTTACTTGTGATCAATGCAAGAGAAGCAGAGACCACACCTCATTCACTGCACCAGAACATATATTAATTTGCTGTATCAGTAGAACAATTCACGTGTTGATTTAGTACTCATTAGTTCCTATGAGCTCCCCTTTACCATTAAACTTCTCTCTGATGCCCTGCCTGATTTTAATAGGACCTTAAATTAGTAAAGGACTGTGCACTCTGAGCCACATCTGTTACCCCTAAGATTTTTTATTCTATTGCCTATAAAATACTTCTATACGTTTCAAAGTGAGAGATCAAAAATTATCATGAGGTTGTTTCCTTCCACTTAAGCACTCTTTTCCCACCAAGTCATTGATTTGCATGCAATTGGAAAGTTCCCCTTGTTTAATATTTGTCAATCCTAAATCTTTCATTACCTTGATAAAGAAAACAGATGATCTATCATTCGACACTCTTCCTGGATTAATATTTCCATCATCTCCACTAGAGTCAATTGCCTACATTTTTTACTCTTGGAGTAGTGGTAGAGACAAGAAGTCATGTGGAAATGTTGCATATATTAGATTTTATCTCAGGTTTAACTGATGTAATGAATTCACATTTGCTGTCTGCCTCAGTTTCTTGGACCAGGGCATGCATTTGGATCACAGATCAGCCCTAGGGTCCCAATAAGCACCTTTTCCCCTCATGAACAATCTTTCAACTCTTCATCTCTAGCAGAAAAGTATTCTTTCATTCCACTGGAACATTCTACCTTTAGGCTTATTTTGTTTTCAGTCCTTCCTGACATCATTGCTATCAACTTCTACTGATCCCTCCAGCACAAAAACCAGCACTTTCCCCAGGACATGATACAGAATATTATGGGTTTAATTTCACTTTCTACCACATCAGGAAAAAGCTCTGAAGTGTGAGAAGCAGGCAGTGGATATAGAGCTTATTCAATAGACAAGAAGAGCAGTTTGCAGCTGCAGAGCACATTTCAGCTAAGGGCCTCAAAACATAAAATAAATTTCACATGAGCCTTGCTGAGATACATTTTGTGAGGTTCATTTAATTAAGGTTTAGTTGATGAATGAGGGTGATGTTTGGTTTTTGCAGAGGAAATCACGACAGTGACAAACAACTATATTTCTCATTTATTACGTGAAATTTGTGATGTTACTGGAGAATTTTATAACAAGTTGTGAAGATAGTCCTGGATAGCCTTTTTCACACCAGAAAATTTAAAAACCTGCAACTCTACTATGTCAAACCATAATTGATTTCATATCGACCAGCAGTGTCACAAATTTGTATCAAGGCACTGAGGAGCAAAATACATCACAAAAGCAGAAGAGAACAATTGTGTGGAAAATTAGTGACAGGTTTATTGAACCAACTTTATTTGATATTGCATGAGAAGATGACTCTCCATTCAGGCAGAAACTATACATACAAAAAACATCCTTGAACTAGGAAAACAATCAATTAATGCACTCAGGTTCACAGATGTTTTAATCAAGTGCAGTCTAGATGATTGAAACTGTAACTGTTTGCTATCCTGAGCAAAAGACATCAAAATAAATCTTCAGCATTAAATCCTGACATGAATATGGACCTTCTAGTAAGGCAAAAATTTACAATAAAATCAGCATAGGCATTTCTTGATAATTCAATTAGCTTAAAGAAACATATGATTTTACACAGATCACCAATCTATCACTTTTAGGAGCTAAAATACCTTGGGCAATACAGAAATTCCAAGAATATTAGCCACATTCTTACGGTTGTATTAACTTATGAAATAATAATTTCAGATCTTTTTGGGGAGTGGAAGGAGGAGAGCTTTTGGGAGACTGAAAATAGAGGGAATGGTGGGGTCCTGCTGCATGGTGTAGGCAGAGCTGCTCTGCCTTGGGTCTGGCTTGGTGGCCTGAATAGTCCTGGCAGGTTCATGTCACCACCCCTTAAAATGGAAGCACAGGTCGAGTGAGATGTTCTGCAAATGGATCAAAACTGTTGGACTCAGGTGTTGGAAATGCAGAGTTTCCTGTTTGCTGCAGAGAAAAACAGCCACAAATCCCAGCAGACTGCAGCAGGGGTTAAAAAATGGGGTAATGAAAGGAGGGAAACTTAAACCACAGAATCATAGAATGCCCTGGGGCATTGGAAGGGAAAATAGAGATTCTCCAGCTCCAACCCCCCTGCCATGGGCAGGGACACCTTCCACTCTCCCAGGCTGCTCAGAGCCCCCTCCAGCCTGGCCTGGGACACTTCCAGGGATGGGGCAGCCACAGCTTCTCTGATAGCCTGTGCCAGGGCCTCACCGCCCTCACAGGGAAGAATTTATTCCAAATATCTCATTTAAACCTATTTTCTTTCAGCGTGAAGCCATTCCCCCTCGTCCTGTCCCTGGGCTGTGTCTGTGCTGTCCAGCCAGCCGAGGGCTCCCACTAGTGTTGTTCTTTATTTCAGTTCCATTGCTTGAATAAGGAACTAAAAATAGGGGATTATTAAAGAGAGGGAAAAGTACAGTAAGAGAAAGAAGCTGTCATAAGGGTTAGGCTCACAGAGACTTTCACACTCAATTCATCAGCTGTAAACCTGATCCATGCTGTCAATTCCTCAAAGCTTATAAAATCTGGAAATTATATCATCTGGAAATCTTGTTGAAAATATTCAGATGCCATTGTCAGCACCTAATGAAGAATTGCAACACTTTGTGAAAAACAGTTTTAGTTGGAGCTCTGGAGAAGGATGGAGGTCAGGGTGATCTGTCCCTGTGGCTCCTTTTAGGGGCATCCATGGGCATTTTAAATTCTGGTCCTCCAAATTCATGGGGTTAGGTCACAGAAGGTATTTAAGGCCAAGGGGAAATCAATCTGGTTAAAATATTTAGTGGGGGGTTGTTTGATTTGTTTTTTTTTCTTTAAATCAAAGCTGCAAGTTGAAGATCCTGCTCTTAAAAATAAATTAGGGATGACTGGCTGTTGAATGGGGCAATAGCAAGTAACACTGGAAAATGAAAGTCTTGGGGACAGAGGTAAAGCTGGCACATCTGGAAACAAATATTTCCATAACTGACAACTTAAGCTGGTTTGTATGAGAGAGAAATTTACACAGCTTAATAATAACAAGGGCTTTTCACCAGATTAGCTTTGTGTAGAACTGAGAATTTCTATTGTTGAAACCTTTGTAATATTCCAGCCAAGTTCACATCTTCTGAAATATATCTTCTAACACACTGAAGTACATCCCTGGCTTGGATTTTCTTTTCTAGCAAACCTGATGAATATGCACTAATAAGAGCTACTTATTGGGGAACTATGAGCTTTTTGGTCTATGTGTACAAGAATTTGATATTTAAATAGGAAGGGGCCACAGGAAGAAATATTTACTTTTAGATTAGATAAAGACATAGGACAAAAATCATATCTTTGTATTTTCATTAAAATTTGCATCTAGTCTGGTAATTTCCAGGCTCGTATCCTGCATTCTTATTAAATACATACTGATACCTGGAAAGGCATTTTTATATTAGACACTTTGTTTCCTGAATATCATGATTTAGCTGGCATGATGACTTGGGGGACCAACCAGAGTACTCAGGAAATTTACTATTGAGAAAGTTGTAAAATGCCAAGCAGTTTACATTCTAAAAGTCTAGAAAAATAATTATGATGTAATTCCACTAGAGCATATGATAGAGATATTTGTAACTCTTCATATCTCTTGGCACAAGAGCACAACAAAATGTAGAGCTGAGAATGAGAAAGTCACACAAATCCAGATGAGAGACAAACCTGTTGTGTGGAACCATGCAGCAATGACCTACTTAATAGATGGTCAATTTCCTGATTTTTTTTTTAATTAAGCCTTTAATTCAGGTTTGTGCAAACATAGATTTTTAAGTATTTGCTATTCACCAAATATATTCAGACTAATTACCTGTGGGACAATAGTTTTGTAAGAAGTATGGAAGAAGTTGTGGCTTTAAAATCCCAATTCCCTTCCTCAGTAAAAAATGGAATTCCCCAAATAAGTGTCACAAATTACACAAATAAGTGATAATCTTGCTTTTCTGGAAGCTGTCTTAGAAAACAAAATAAAATATATAAGAAGATTTATAGATATATGTAGAATTGCTGCAACTATGAAATTCAAACTTCTGTATGCCTCCAGGACTACCATACACCAAGTTTTGCATAAACAAATAGTAGTTTCACTTTTAATCTTCCCAGACTTGTGTCCATTTAAATATAGCTCCATCAAAGGTGGGATATCTGCCAGCTTCTTTTGAAAAAAAGAAAAACTGAGATTAAAGGTCATACCTTTGGGTTTGATTTTAAAAAAGGAGTAAATAATAATGTTGAGCCTTCTTGAAAATGAACCTGTACATCTTCAAATCCTGAAACTTTGCTGTTTCATGTGAACAGGTGCTCCTGCTCCAAGTGATGGGACGCCCTCGACACTTCCATGAGTATTAAAGCCATGAGTAACCAGCTGTGTCTCGTGTATCTGTGCTTGAGCACTCACAGGCTACTAAAAAGAAATCAGAAATAACCTGTACAGCTGTCTTTTGACTGATTAACTGAAAGGGGTGATGTTATTACTGAAGCTGATCAATCCTACACTGTTTTATTTTGTCCATATTGTTGTAATAATACGTGCCTTTGTTTTCAGAACAGATACTGTACTCTTTCTTCTTAAAAGGGTACCACCATCAATTATCCTTGAACTTTTAAATCACTGTTTTGCAAACTTTAAAAGGATTTTTCAAGTGAGTGAAGGCAAAGGTATTTTTTTCTGACTCAGAATTTAACTTCTGTATTAGGTGCACACAGGGTTTTTATTTACAGCACCAAAACAATGCAGATTATCACCACTGAACATTTCAAAACAGCAACTGTGGGCTTTGATGACTAGACACCAAATATTTTTCTAGCAGAGATAAAAACATTGCCGTAGCAGATTTCATCCTGCTTAAACAGGCTCGATTTCCAAATCACCTTGCCCTACACAAGTCCCTTAAGAATACAAAGCCAGAGGTATCCAGAGTCAACAGCTGAAAAACAGTTCCACACTGGAGCACCGAGAGAAGGAAAATGCTCTGCCTGCTCCTGCCCATCCATCCTGTCCCCAGGAGGGGGAAGCCGAGCTCTGCCAGTTGCTGAATAAAGTTGCAGTGGATTAAAGGCAAGCGTGGGAAGGATTTTTATTCCTTAACATCAACTATTCTTATGCTTGTTCCCAGTAATTAAGTGAATACTCTCCAAGTGTCTCCTCCCACGACCCCCCATTGAGACAAGAATATTCCTGTCCTCACTGGGAACCGTCTAAGTTTTGGGTCAAAGAGGATTTTTTTTTCTTTTTTTTTTCCTAGGCAATTTTGCTCTTGAGCAATGAAACTGACGTGAACCACATGGTCTTTCTGGTTCTCCTCTCACCCACACAAATGTGCTGCTCTGAGCTTTAACAAGTTGTCCCGAGCCCAAGCATCAGTTTCAATTAAGATGAAATGCAACTGTTCTGTTATCCAGGGCCAGCAGCCTGTCTGGAGGGTTCCTCTCCATAATGAGGAGGATTGTGCTACTTCCACAGAAGGCCATTTTCACTGCTGGAAATGAGGAGGGTCAGCCAATTGCCAGAACACTTTCGTGCCATTGGAATCACCTTGGTCCCCAGGTGCTTCCAAGCTTCCTGTAGGTCCACATTTCACCCCGAGATACCCAGGGGGTCATCTGTCCTGGCACAACTGCCCACCTCTGAGCACCAAATCCTCCAGTTGGATGTGCTGGCTGCCCACCCTGCATGGCAGGGTTTGTTCTGTGGGCAGGTGTGAGCAGCACATTGTGCAGGATGGAGTGTGGGGCTCAGCAAACAAAACCTGCCCACAAAGCACCATGACCACAGTGAAGTGGTGGCTGGGTGTGTGCCTGCAGCACATACAATCATTCATTCTGAGTCATTGTCTACAGCTTCAGCTGCTCACAGAACTCACAGAATGACGAGGTTGGAGGAGACCTTCAAGATCATCAAGTCCAACCCGTGCCCTAACACCTGAACTAGACCATGGCACCAAGTGCCACATCCAGTCTTTTTCTAAACACATCCAGGGATGGTGACTCCACCACCTGCCCAGGCAGACCATTCCAGTACTTCATCACTCTTTCCATGAAAAACTCTTTCCTAATTTCCAACCTAATTTTCCCTTGACACAGCTTGAGACTGTGTCCTCTTGTTCTGTTAGGTGCTGCCTGGTTGCTCCTGCCTTAGTTGCTCCAAGGATATAGAGCTCACTGAACTGTTTTAGGAGTTTCCCAGGCCACGAGGAGCTGGGGTGACAAAGGAACACGAGTGTTGGGTGGGTGGATCACTCCTTCAAGGGAGGGCAGTCTGCCTGAAGGCGGGCAGGGATTTCTGCACTCAGAGCAGCAGCCCTGCTGCCAAGCGGTGATGCAACATCCACAGCAAGCACCAGACTGTCCTCCTGGGAAATCAAAACCAAAAGCTCACGACAAATAAGTACATTTTATTATCCTCAGTTGGTAAGTTCAAGGACTCAGGCGATTATGCAAAGCAATCTTTTAATTCAGAGCAGAATCATTCTGCAAGGTACTGATCTGCCTGAGGGCCCTGCTGCCTTGGGTTTTAGCTTGTATATTTTCCAGAATCTCTGCTGCTTAGTGTGTAATTCTGAAACTTCATATTAGGTGTTAGTAAATTCTCTTCACAAGGTAGTCAGACAAAACAATTCCTTTCTAGCTAGAGAATCAAGGACAACTGGTACCCAAAAAGCAGAAACAACAGCAAGGGAAAGGGGGCAAGCCAGGGGGCTGAGACTTCATAGCCTGGGGCTATGGCTGGATAATTAACCCCAATATATAAATTAACCAAAACTTGTAAAAGTGTAAACACTCGTGATCAGGATCCATCTTGGATTTGATTTGGATCTAACCCCAGCCAGGCTCTTGCACTGCCCAAGTGTATCCTTTCAATAAATACCTATTTTATTCCTTTTGCTCTGTCTAGTCTCTGTTCCAGGTCAGCCTTTCCAGGCATCAGCCCAAACGAGTGTCCTTTCCCTTTTGAAAGGTGAGCACACCTGACAAGCCTTAGGATCAGCAAAAATATACAGCATGAAATCAAGAATTAACCAAGCAAATTCTGCCCCACTGGTTTTAATGAGGAAATAGCACAGGTATTAGGAGTAGATCTTGCTCCTGCTACCCTATGGTAAGCACACAGAGCTGTCCTCCTTCTGATGCCTTAGAGTTAGCCTAAAAAACTTGACAAGAAAACAAAAAGATTTTTTTTTAAATTACAGAACTATTTAGCAAAAGGTATTCAGTTTCTCCTGCAATATAGTATTTCTAACAGGGTGTGCTAGCCCTGAACTTTTAAATCATCTTTATTTCCAGCCTTTCTTAAGATGACCAAAGCCAAGCAAAAAAAAAATATAACTTTTTTAAAATTGAGAAACATGGAGACTATTTTTTCATCCTAGTTCTCTGCTGTGCCTTTCTGTGCATTTGAATAATGCACAGACTTCTGATTCTTATGGGAAAAGCAAGTACACAAGCAATATATAGCATTGTTGGCCCAGAATTTCTGGAATTTCCTCCTAGGAAAAAAAACCCTCCTTATTGAGTATGCATCCTTAGGGAGCAGAAAACTGATTCTGTGCATGCCAATTTTTGTATATAAATAAATAAAAAATTGGCACTGTGATTTACATCTCCAGTATAGAAGAATAAAAGAGTTTGAATGCTTGAATAAAAGAGTTTCTAAGAGTATACATGATTTAATGATATACAGGTCTCACTGTCACTTTCTCCATTCCAGGAGCTTATATTTCCAATCAGGAACTCATATTTCCAATCAGGAACTCCTGAATATTTTCTTCCACGTTAATGCAAATCAATGCAACATAAATTACTCTATTAGACAATTTATATTATGTTTGCTGGAAAAGCCCTTATCTATATGAAAGTTGTGTTAACATTGTGCAATTCAGTGTCTGATTGTATCCATGCTCATTTCCCTGACAGTGCTAGTGCCAATAACAGCTCTGTGGTATAAACTCTGTGCATTTCTGTGGCACAGCAATTGAAAATCTGGGACTCTAGGTAATGGAATCTTTTTCTGACAGTCCTTCTACCGGTCCTCTTTTTTTATTATTATTTTTTTAATTACAAGAGGGGCAATTTAGATTGAGATACAAGGAATAAGTGCTTTACAAGTGTTTCACAAGTGGTTTTGTGTTCAAGAAATGACTGAATGTGGCACTCGGCCACGGACAACTTGGCTTGGGGTTGGCAACAAACCAAGCCAGAGCCACAGCCTGGAGTGTCCATGAGCTCCTGGCACTCCTGGGGCGTCACTCCTGTGGTTATATGTGGATAATCCTGATTTAATGGGCAACAACAAGCAGTTTCTTGCTTCTCTAAAGTCCTTGAAAGTTCTCAGAAAAGCCACTGCTTTCCAGTAATTACTCACACTCATACTTTGGAGCCTAGGTCCTTCCCTATTGAAGCACATTTTGTCCTTCAGAGAGTTGACGCTTTCTATTTCTTAAAGGCTGCCCCAGTTTATTTTCCTGCTCTTTAAACCTCTCAGCTCCTGGTCTAGGTGGGGGCAGAAGCCTCTGTGGTGTCTCTTCAGCCAAAACATCAACCACTCATCAGATTAAAAACGAAGGGAGGGTCTCAACTTGAACCTACCCAGAGTTTGAGGCAGAGGACCTACAACAATTGGAGAGAAAATAAATGGGTGATGTTGGAAGCCTGGAATCCGTCTCACACAAATCGATCTCATATTACACTGGGATTCATATCTGCACATCCTTGGCTGTGGGAAATCTTAGACAAAGTTCTTGGCCTAAATCTGTTCTGGATTAATGTTAAGTGATTTTAAAACAGCACAAAAGCAACCATGGAGTCTATGCATGCCACAGGCATCTGACTGTGTTTCTAGCTTCAATACACTAATACGAACCAATAACTTGAATACACTCCAATTTCAGTATGCTGTGTGATTCTCACTTTCCAACACCTATTTCTTCAAGGATTTCAATTCTTTTATGAGAAATAGATAGTTCTTCAGTTCTTCAGTACCAGAAACTGCTCTTCATTTTCTTCTTCTTCATATTAAAAGAACTACAAACCACTCACACAATTTAAAGCACTACAGATTTATCACTGGTGTTACAGTATTATTTACTGGAGAAGCCCATCCCCACAGAGTTGGGATGCTGATTCTTGGAAAACATGAGAGCCACGTGCTTGTGTTGGCCTCAGCAGAAAACTCTTCACCAGAGAAGGGAACTGCCCTATCCAGCCCACAATACAAAGATTATGTCTAATGCCCCCCATCATATTAAAACCTGGCTGACACTGTAGCCTAAGAGTTGCACACACAACTGTGTATTTTTCTTTTTCAAAAAAGACAAAAGCCTTGACCATACAGAGATATCACACAGAGAACATGCAGAAATCATGGGAAATTACATCATCTGCTCAAAGGAGACCAGGGGGTTTATGTACGTTCAAGAATTCTCACTTCTGGCCCAACCTTTTCTGGTGAAACAGCCAGCTACTCCCATCATCCTCTTAGGTCACTGTTGAAGAATAAAGCCTGCCCTGTTATCTGCAGGTACTTAGCACCATATGAGGATCTGGTCCTCTGGTTGACTTTGGACTTGGTTTGGGACTTCCAAAATTTTTCTCACCTTGTATGCAACTTCATAGTCAGGCTGAAAGAACCAAAGATATTTCTTGAGATAGCAGAAATATTAATTATATTGTAGACAAGACTGCCTTACATTTCCTGCATTCCCAGAATTGATTTTTTTTTTGAGAGTCTCTTCCCCTAACTATACCTCATAATGAATTAAATCATCACATAAACTGCAAAGCAGTTCCTCTTTACTGCCCTAAACTTGGCATACAATGAAAATCCTATTAAATAATTTTGAACTGTTCCCTTGATAAAATATGTTTATTTTAATTCTTCAAAGCTGACCTAAGAAAATAAGGCCACATTTTTATTTAGCTAAATCACAAGCAGATAGTACTTGTTTGGGCACAACTATAACTAAGATTCAGTGTCTACTTCTACCACAGTCACATTAAAACATTCTTTTAAAATGCTTTTAAAAGGACAGTAAACATTCTTAATACAACAGAGTTTTGATAACAATGTCTTCTGGCATGCTTAAAATATGGACCTAACAAATTCTTCCCTAGCTTGGACTAATAATCCCTCCAGTGCTACAAGAACTGCTCAATAAATATTTACAAATATATAGCATATACGTGTAAACTGAATAAACAGGCTGTCTCTCAGGTCAGGGGTTATCCAAAATTTATGAGACTCCTATGCCATTTCTCTGCTAAGTCCTGGTTTCGGTTTCAGTTACATAAACAAGATCTTGTTGACTCTTGATGATCTTGATTCAGATCTAGACTGCAGCTTTCCTTATTCATATTTCTTCCATGGTGCATTAAAAAAACTCAGTTTTTTTCCTTCCACAACCACATTATTGTCTTTATTTGACATGAGGATGAGATTGGTTTTATGTTATTTCATTAGCTATTTAGAAGCTGTTTATACTGACCTTTGTGGTGGCTTTGTAGAACACTGAGGTCTTTATTCTGTAAATCTTTTATTGAGGCAGTCCCACTGACACCTGTGTGTCCTCAGTTACAAAGCCTACTTGCCTGGAGGGTGGAAACCTCCATCACTATCCATCAGGTTTACATAAACACTAACACATAAAAATATTCTTTCTCTTTAACCTTTTCAAACGCTTACCAAAACAATGATTATTGATAGGTTAGAATAGTAAAATGTGTCTCGTTTTGAGAAAACCGTACGAGATTGTGAATCAGAGGAAAGAACAGGATTTCTCAGTCCAAGTTTAAAAAGTTTAAAAATCATCCTGTAAACATACTTGAAAGTGTTTTATCTTGCTTCTAATGGTGCACTTGCAAGGTTTTTCACATCTAAATAGAATCAGGATAACAATCAGAAAATAAAGTCTCCTGAGAACTCATAGGAAAACACTAAAAAAAGTCAATGTACCTGGTACAATTCCGTCTGTATGTTACTGTTTTGTTCTGGGCAACTTCAGTTCACATCCAGTCTGGCAACAGATGAGAAGTAGACACAGAACCAAAGCAACCACATTAAATTACAGCTACACCATTATTTTACTGGGTAATTATTAAAGATAATTGCTTTCAGCACTCGAGGAAAGGCCATACAAAGGACTCTCACAACAAGCACCACTGCCAGCTGGGAGGAGACTGAGCTCTACTGCTGCTCCTTGATGTTGGCCCCAGATTAATTCACCTCATGACCTTGTCCCTGGCTCCAAGACCATCACTTTTTGGCAAAGGCTGCTGCTGAGGTGTGAGTGCAGGCAGTGCAGACCTCTCTCTTCTCAGCTACACCCCCTCAGCAGAGTGAAAACCCTGCCTGAACACAGCATCAAAGGCAGCCCAGCCATGCAGCCAACGCTGTGTCCAACAGCTGGACCCCAGCACAACCCCAGTGAAACACCACCAGTCACTACAGAACCTGAGGACATGCTTTTTACACACTTTCTCTGCTGCCAGTGGTCAGCAGAAAGTTAATATTTTCTACAAAATATGACTCAGAAAATGCTCAGGGCTGTGGCACTAGAGCAGGGGATGTTCTCCCCTGCAGGACTTGCTTTCCTTTTAATAGCTTTCCAAATATTTTGATTCTTCCAGTGGGAATTAGAAGAATGCCAAATGGAGATGCCTTCTGCTTGGGCAAGACCATACTGGGCAGGCTTCACACAAAGCCATAGTCATGAACCAAAAGATAAGATTCTCAGAAACAATTAAAACACACTGCTATGAGGTAATACAGTAACAAATATATTTAAGAGCCATGAGGACATAAACAGTCCAAATAACTTACTGGAGTCTGATATTGGCTGGGGAAAAAAAAGTTACTGGCAAGGCATATTATTTAGAAATGAATAGACTTGATCAATCCCAAGGAGGTAGTAAAGTTAAAAACATTTGTCATATATATCAGAGGTATATCTGATATTGTGGGTCCAAATAGCAGATTTAAATTAAATCCCCTCATATTTCAGGGAGAGAATTATCCCAAATATTCTTAAATGATTTCCACTGTTAGCAACATTCCCATTAGGAAGGGATGCCCTCCATCAGCCTCACTATGGATGATTTAGCCACTCACACACTTTCACACATCCCTGCAATTTAATGCTTTTTTAGAAGTGCGCCATACTCTGTGCTCGATTTTCCATTGTGTCACTGAGTAACTGCTTCACCATTTCTGCCTGTCCTCAGCTTGTTCTGCTTTTGTGGCTGTGTGGGTGGACGGGTCTGGGCAGCCCATGCGAGGAGCCTGCAGGCACAGGAAGCGCCTCTGCGTGCATGCTCCACTGAGACCCTTCCAACTGTGATTCCAGGAAAACCCCGCATGGCCCAGCGTGGAAAAACACCACAAAACTGGTGGGGAAATCAGCACAAAACTGACCGCTCCTACCTCACATGTGTTTGTATTTTTTATTCCAGCAGGTTGGAAGCTGGGTGAAAATCCCTGTCTGGAATGAAGAGAACAAAATAAAAGATAAATGTCTGCTGAATTTTGAGTTGCCTCAGTGATGTGTGTTATGTTGCCAATGTATTCGTTCAGTGTGGTTTTCATTCCCACTGCTTTCATTCCTAACCTCATGTGCTCATGGGTGGAATTTCTCATAAAAAGAGTCAAGGGGAAGATACAGCTTTTTAACAATGCCATCTTACATTTCTTGTGTATCCATGCACATGTGAATACAAACATGCATTTCCCTTGCCATGGTCTTGATATTCTGAAAGCAGAGCAGAGTATGGATGGCATCTGCTGTGTATGTACATGAGTAGCACGCAGGACAACTGGAATTCCTTCCCTCTCCTAAAATTAAATGAATGCCCAATCTGGTCCATTTTAAAAGAAAACAAAACAAAACAAAACAAAAAAAACCAAAAGCACAAGACCCACAAAACTTTAAAACCCCAACACTCCCTAGAGCAGTCTTATGAGCTGTAAGGGCAATGCTCCTCTCTATCAAGGTTGATGTATTATACACTGAGTGGGAGTGAAAACTACAAGGGCAAGAAAAATAATCCCAAACTCTGTTTTAGTTTATAGACAAGTTGCATTGCAAATTCCTCCCTGAAAGTAATCATCTGTTGTTTTCTCTCCCACAGCCAAAATACACTAAATCCTAACAACGGACATTAAATAAAGACAACTTTTCAGGGAGACGTGCGACAGCACAAACTGACGTGACCTACTTTGGGAAATAAATTAAAACTGATTGGAACAAGGGAAATGACCACTGCTGAGATGAGTTAGTCCCCAAAACAGTCACTCAGAGAAGGTCCAAACATTCCTCAGCAGATTTTTTTCTCCTAAGAAATCTCCTGAGGATTTGAGAAGGAGGATGGAGGAGGGACACAGCTGCACATCCATCAGCAATCCTTCACTCGTGGTCCTGCTGTGTGCCACACACAAAGGTGCTCATGAGGGGAAGAGAAATGCACATTTCTGCACCCCAGCTGAGGTACAGCAGGAGCAGACAGCCTGTTAATCCTATTTGTTGCAGAATAGGAGACTTAGATCCTGCTAATATAAACACACTCAAAGAGGAGAATGAAAGGGATTGCAATTCTTCATTCCCACTACAGAGAAACTTAACAAGTGCTCTAGAAAACTAAGCCTGTAATCTCTTAAACAATCAGAATACAATCTTAAAACATCTCTCAGCAATCTCAGACCTCAAAGGCTGAACGACTGCTCTGTGCTTTCAATAATTAAATAGATACTTGTCTTTACAAGGGCAACATTTCTCTGTTTCCACTTAGAGCATGAATTAGCACACTTAAAAAAAAACAATAAAACTAAAAACAAAACAAAACCCAAAACTCCCCCAAAAAATACAAGAAAACCCCCAACCTTCCTGTACAACCAAGAACATTTTGGATGTATGTACTTAAGACTCTTTTAAAAAATTATCTACTGGTCACAAGAGCAAATTATTTGCATTTTTAAAGTAACAAAACTGGGGACCTGCTTTTCCTGAGGCACAATAAAATTATAAAGACAATAGGGGAAAAGTTGAACTCTGGCCTCTCCTTCTCATTAAATCAGTTTCTACAATATATAAGTCAGAGCTTAATTTAGGCTTATTTATGCAAGTCATCTGGTCTTAAAAGCGGGTTTACCAGTGTTTTGTATGTCTGCCTGCCTTTCTGTTCTTCTTTTTCCATTTTCCACTTGATATTTTGGGAAGAGCCAGTCCGTTAAAAGTGCAATGAAGACAGCAATTCCAGTATCCTGCAAAGTGCATTGACACAAAGACATAAGTGTTTATAAACTTTAAATTTGTCTAATGTGTTGCTCCTCCGATGGAGTAGAGGCAAAGGACCTGATTCTGTACATTTGAAGTGCATCAATCCTGTTGTACTCATTCATTGAACTGCCTTTGAATTTGGGTTCTATTCCACCCTTAGCTGCACTGCTCTACAGGTGAAGAACAGTATGTCAATAATTCCTCAAGCTGCAGAAAAGCAATAAATGCAATGAAAGCTCAATGTTGACAAAAAACAGAAATCTATTTCAGTGCAATGCTGTGACACAAAGTCCATCAATTGGCTGGCTGAGGGAGAGGAGAGAGGAGGTAGTCACTCTAGCAAGGCTCTTCACTCCAGCACAGAAATGAGAAGGGAAACCAAAGACTGGAAGCAAATCCAGGCCACTGCCATGGGAGAGTGAAGAAGAAGTTGTTAAGAGTAAGAACAATGAGCTCTGGAAATGAGTCACTGACTGACATAATACATCCATGTGGATGTTTTGTCTTGGCGCTCCAGGTTACACCCAGAGGTCTTTTTGGAGGTGATGCTCCAGCCAAGCATCAGCTGTAGAGCTCAGGGCCCTTTGACCTCTGAGCCCTCTGGTAGCTTAGAGGAGTCAAAATAGCAGGTTTAATGGTCCTTCAGCCTCTGCAGAGTCACCAGAACAAACACAGATCCCAAAAACAAGACAGGAGCTGAATCAGGTACCTGTGGGAGCAAATATGCTGGAGTCTCCAGCTGCTCTTTCCTCTGCTGATGCCTTTGGCATCAGAAGGATGAAGTCTGAAGGGAGCCTGGGTGGAGGTGGCAGGGATGTCTGCCAGCCTTGGGGGCCAGCCAGCTTTCTTATCATTCTGGTACAGCATGTTCAGAAAGCAAACTGGGTTTTTTCCTTTGCTCTTTGCAGCAAAGGGAGTGCTGTGGCTGAAAACTGCTCCAGGAGCAGGTCCCAGAAGTGCTGATGCCTGGGGAAACTGAAGGGCTGGAGCCAGATGGCAGAGCAGGAGTGTCCAGCATTCTCTGGTCCCCTCAGCTGTCACAAAGTCAGGAGTGAATGTTTGCATCATAGTGCTGGCTGTGCAGCATGACCACCCAAGTGTGCGTCAATGAATGGCAATGTTTATCTCCTTTTCACTGCTTTCTGCAGTATTTCAGGGAAATAACATCAGGATGGGCATTGTTCACCAAGCAGCTGACATCCTGCCAGATCACATCCTTCTTTACCCCAGGAAAAATTATTTCTGTATCATTAAAACAAAAATTCATCTTAAATATCATCAAGTTATGGCAGATCATAATTTCTTTTCCTGCAAAAGAGCAGAGTCTTTGAAATATCCACTTCAGAAATTAAAATCAGTGTGTTATCTCTGGAATGTGTCTAAACAAAGACCACATTATTGCCTTCACCTGCCACTGGAGCACCTACAACTCTGTGAGGCAGATTCTCTTTCTTTCTTTCTTTCTATTTTTTTCTTTCTCTCTCTCTCTCCCCAAAATAAGGTGACAATCAATAATCTGACAAACAAAACTCAGAAATAAACCCACTTCCCTCTCTCTGAGCTGTAACTGGTACAGCAGTGTATGCTGCTCCACCAAATCTTGCCTGCATTACATCACACCAAAATCAGTGATGGGAAAAGGACAAAAAGGCCATGGTAGCTGGAGACAAGTGCCAGGAAAAAAAAAAAAAAAAAAAGAAGTAAAGGGATCAGGAAAGCCAGAATTAAAACATTACAAAATATTACATATATGCAATCAGTGGTGCAAGATGTTGATCACAAGGGGCTGGAGGAAGGTGCTGGACAGCTGATCACCAGCTGATGAGCCATGCAATATTGCTCCTCCTTTTTTACTTTCTGGGGTGAGCCCTGTCCTGCTGTGAACAGAAGAAAGAGGCAGCACATCCATGGCATGGCAGCACACACAAAAAAAACCTGGCAGCATCCACAGGTAGATCCCCACCTGTACTCATTGTGCTGACAGTTACTGACCTGCCTCTAACCCATTATGGAATCAGGCTTAATGTGCTCACCACTACACCTCCTGAAAGACAGGGCTTTTAGGGGAATTCAGCCCAACCACTTATCTGTCCTGCAACCACATCTTCAAAAACCCAAATGCCACACTACACCCTATCTACACTTTGTATTGCAAGTGTATCAGAGGGAATTTTTTGAGATATTTAAGGGCCAAACCAGCTTTTTACAATAAAATGAAACTGCAGTTCTCATCAAATCCTAGTAGTAGTGCCATATTTTATCAAATAATTCAATAATCAGCATTGTCACACAGATTTCAGTTCCTGTTTCTCACTAATTGCACTCGTATCATATCCTGTTGCATTACACAGGTTCCTATTTGACTGTGCTGTGAGGAGAAAGAAACACTTTTTTTTAAATTCTAAAGACAATACTAGAACATTATTTTTGGTATGTGATGGGCTCAATTCTAAAGACAATACTAGAAGATTGCTTTTGGCATGTGATGGTCACTGCTTTGCTCTGACACTAAGGTATCCAGGAATACAGTTGTTTTTCTTCAAGAGAAAATATTTTCATATCAGAGCTTGATTTCTAAAATTTGCTAGATTCTTTACTTCATGGCAATGGCTTAGAGCAGGACAGATACATATTTGCTTTCTAATGTAGTGTTAAGAGTTTTTTTTACTATGTCTGTTCTCAAAATAGCTTTCTATAAGGTCCATTTAGACTTAGAACACAATACCAGTTTTCAAACCCATGCTTAATATGTTTTATCATTTCAAATCATAGCTCATTTGTTTTAATAGGTATGTTGATGTAATGATAATCAAGTTGCAACTATATCTATAAATTTATGGTTAACATTTTTTCTTTTAATCTGCTTCTTAAAAAAATCTTAATGTAATCTTTAATTTGTACAGCAAATCCTGTGCTGCATTTTATCTCCTTAGAGTAAGTATTAGTCTTGAGACTTTATGTAATTGTGTTTGCATTTGAAAAAATGTTTCACCTGTTCAGATATTGCCACGATGGCTCTTAAGGATTTTCTCTGAACATTTCATCAGTTCTCCTCACAGAAGATCACCATGATCACAAACAAAAATTGTAGGGCATTTTATGGACTTCATCTTATCACAGTTTGGGAAGGCTGAGGTTTGAAATTAATTTTGATAGATTCTAAATACCTTTATGTTTAACCAGAGAGCAGCCAATATATGCACCATGGACTTCCTCTTCATTGTCTCTGTGGAGAGTTTGCCAGTCACTGGGATCCAGGTTTAGCTGTGGGGTTTTTTAATTGCTCAGAGGATTTCCAATGCTCTGTGTGTTATGTGGGATCAGAAATGCCATGCTGAAGAAGTTGTCCTAAAAACTAACAACTTCCTGTTGGAGAAGGAAAACTTCTGCTGGATGGTTTCAGACAATCTGGTCCTTCTCTTCCTCAGCTAAAGGCATCTGCATCTGGCTTGAGGTTGAGTTTATTCAGCTGTGGTCCCTCTCTTGTCACTCTTATAGTCAATGTAGTGAATGTGGGCAAAAGAAAGGAACCCTTCTCCACAAGACATTTCACACCCTAAAACCTGTGAACTCTAAAACCTGTGAACTCTGTTCCCCAAGAGATTTTTTGATGCATTATCTAGTGTCCTGAGCAAATAATTAGAGCAAAGGATATCTGGCAGAAATGAAACTGAGCAAAGGAGCAGAAGGCAATTCAGACAGCAAGAGCACTCTTCTCTTTGGAGTGATTCCACATAGGATAACATGGCCTGAATACAAGAGGCTCAAGAGACATTTTCAGCAATGACATACCGTAGTGGATTTTTTTTTTAACCTGCCCACACACAGTGAGCTGGGAAAAGTATTGCCCATATAGTTATTTCCTTGCTATTCCTAAAACAACAGGAAATCAGCTATCTCAACATGCACAACTAATAATGAATTGTGAATACCAGTGCTCCTTTCTAACATGACTAAATATAACACAGTACTTTCCTTCTCTGGGTATAAATAAATGGATTGCCATTGCTGCTACACAGAGCACATTTCTCCCAAAACACGTGTTTTACAGGGCTACAGATTTCCTCTTTAGCATGCAATAATCTTGGGATTTGAGTGTTAAAAGTGTTATTTCTGGCCAATTCCTTGATTGTCTGGTGTGACAACAAAATGTGAGCTAGAGAGAAAACAAAGACTATTGCTTCCTCTTTGTTCATTCACTTCTCACAAATTATTTTCTCAGAATCCTAAGATACTTTAATTGCAATTTTTCCCTCATCACCAGACTGTTCTTAGCAGTCAGCTTTGCTATCTTACTCCACTGTCTCCACTACTTAAGGAAAAAAATTGTGCTTGTGCACTGTCCTCCCCTCACCCTCTATTAAGTGTCCCTCTTCCATTTGCTAATTCTACTAGCTACTCTGTAGGCGGAGAAAAAGTGTTGGAACAGTGTTGCAAAATCATTCATGCCTTGTATCTTCCTTTGTTCTTCACCCCTGCATAAAACCGCACAAGTGGCCAAAGCTATTGTGATTTCTCTCGCTACTTCTGTCTCAGTTGCAAGTCATACTTTACTTTAGTAAAGCTTTAGTGTCATGCACATTTCCATCAGGAACTATTTCAGTGAAAGACATGAATTGGCTGATGCAAGTATGTTCTGATTCAGGCATAATTCCATAGGAATATTTACCTTCCTTTAAATTTAACACGAATTTAAACCTACCCTCCCAAACTGATCACTGATTTGCAGGTGTCAGTGACACACACAGAGAGGCTGACGTAGTGTCAGCTTTAAGACCCAAAACTGAAATCCCCCTTCTTGCTGCTGGCTGGCAGCGGAAATGGCTTGAGACCTGTCGGTCTTGCACAACAACAGTTTCACGTTCATTGTGCATAACGTCATCGCATCGCCAGGGTGACTAGAACTAAGAAAATATACAGTATGAACGTGGCAGACTTTAACCATTGATGCTGTGATAGCTTTGTGCTGTGTGTCACAAATGCTCGCGTTAACAAAGAGGTCCCAGCTGGGCTGAAGGTCCTGACAACAAACGAGGCAAACACAGCCACTGATGTGAGACCAAAAATGAAACTGCAGAGACTGAGAACCGCAGCTTTTAAACACCCGGGTGTTTAAAACCACACACCTACGACAGCTCCAGGTGCGGTTCTGTTCTCTATCAAATCCCATGGAGCTATTTACAAAATATAAATACAGAATAAATATGCTATTTATGCAAACATACACCTAATGTACTTCGAAACCCAACTTTCCCGGTTCCGAGGGAGGATTCTTCGAGACACCGGAGCGCACCGGGTGCGGTCCCTGCCCTCCCTTGGGGCTGGGGACCGATCTCCAGCGCATCGCAGAGCCAAGAGGATGCTGCTGTCTCTGTGATGTGACAAAAGCTGCCCAGCCCTGGCTCGCCAGCAGCGACAGGGGGCATCCTGCCTGACGGGGACATGGATTCGCGGAGAAGGGTTTGCGGGAGCCGGGAATTCCCATCCAGTAGCAGCGAGGATGCTCTTGGAAGGGGTCAGCGGGGATGGGCGAGTGCCTGAGCTCTCCACCAGGACAGGCTGTGCCGGTTCCCTGAGGCTGCCACACCACAGCACGGGCTATGCCGGGTCCCTGAGCTCATCACGCCAGAGGACCGGGCTGTACCGGGTCCCCTGCTCGCACAGCGGGGCCGGCACCAGCGGCTCGCAAGGCGGAAATCCCCGGGGGGGAGGTGTGGGCGGAGGGAAAAGGGAACGGCCATAGACAGGCTGCTAGTGCTCGGCTCAGCTCCCCACGGCTCGGCTCGGCTCGGCTCGGCTCAGCGCAGCTGGTTCAGCTCAGCTGGTTCGGCACGGCTGGTTCGGCCCGGCTCCGGCGCGATGAAGCCGCGAGGGTGAGTGCTGGCCGCGGGGGAAGGAAGGGTCGCTGCTGGCGGCCGCTTCCCGGGCACGGATGAGCATCGCCCTTAGGGAAACGCGAGTTTTGCTGCTGCCGCGGGCAGGGAAAGAGCTGGCGGGGATTGGGCTGCTTAACTGGAGCCAGGGGCGACCCCCGGCCCCGGGGCAGGTACGGAGCAGGTCCCGTCCGCCGGCAGCGCTCCCGGTGCCGGGAGGGGAGAGCCGGGCGCTGCCAGAGCTCCCCGTCTGCCCGGGCAGGGGTCCCCTGTCCGTACGCGGCCATCGAGAGCTGCGGGCAATTAATGGGGCCTTTTATGGATATTTTCGGCTGAAGGGCTGCGATGGGACCTGGCTCACCTGGGTTTTATTGCCCAGGGTAGCGCGCTTTACAGCCGCGGTTAGGAAAGCTTCGCAGGTGACCTGCTTAGGGCACCTGCCGATCGAGAAGAGCCATGTCGCTACAAGGTTAGGGGACAAAGTGGGTCTCAGCAGTGGAGCAAAGCTCCCAAAGTTGTTATGGCAAGCATCAGGGTATCTCTTTGCCTGGCTAGAGTGTACTCCAGCAGCAGCATTCCATGGCTTTGAGATGAGTAGTGATGAAAAGGTTGGGGTGCTGGTAGGAAGAATCATCTCACCAAGCAAGAATGTCTGAAAGGGGAAGTGCAACTTTCTCCTGTTTCACACGGCATTTTTAAAAACCTGCAGAAGAGGAAGGTGTGGGAAAGAATTGAAAAAGTAAAATAATTAATTTTTTTTTTTTTTTAATTATGAGAGCAAGAAGGTAGCGCAGCTATGCCAGCACTTAACTAACCTCACTGCTAGTGTGATGGGCACAGGAGCTCAGTCAATGTAGACAGCAAAAGGAAGGTTTCTCTGCAGACAGAGCATTTCTCCCTTTTTCCAGTTGAAACCTGGAATTAAAGCTGCTCCAGGGGAACATCATGGGTTGACACTGCCCCCACAAACCAACTTCCAGCTGCAACTTCCTCCAAGAAGAAGGATGAGGCATCTCTGGATCTGTCCAACCTTGACTGTGGCATCACTTACTAAAACAAGAAATCAAGATCCGCTTTGTATACATATGTACGAGAATCAGCTCTGGCTGAATATCTAAATGTCTGTTGACAAATAGCTACCATGGGAAATTCCCTAGAAAGTCCCATAAAGATCAGTCAGTTATTGTTATTGTTCTATTCAAATGAGTTGCTATATCCATAGCTTCTAACTTGGGTGGAGAATAATAAAACAAACACAGGCATGGGATTAAGAAAGACTGAGGACTACATGAGCTGAGCTTGCCAAGACAGACCTCTACAAGCCTGGTGCAAAAGTGATGACTCCTGCACAGTGTAAAAATGCAACAGCAATTAAATACAAATCCACGTGTAAAAACCACTGTCAGAGACAGAACAGAATTTAGGTGTGCTTCCTTGGGAGAGACTTCCTTTGAAACTGATTGCAGATTTACTGAAGTAATAGAGCAGAAATTTTCCACACTGGGCATTCACTTAAACTTTTCAAGCTTCATATATCAGATCATTTCAAAGGACACAGAAAAAGAAAATAAAGTGTTTTCTTTATACAAAAAAATAACACAATTCATACCAGTTCTCTCTTAAAGTTTCTCCACCTCAGTCTCTGGAAATGGGGCTTCAAGTAGAGGTAGATTTTGTGCCAGGAATTTCCTCTGCTTTCTGCATGGGAAGCTGAACATGTTTGGTAAGATGATCATTTTCTTGGGGGGGAATTAGAGACACTCCTCTGCAGCAGAGGAGCCCCGAGTTGTGCCCAGGCAGGTGGTGAGAGTGAAGCTGGGCAGAAGCAAAGCTGTGCCTGGGAAGTGATGTATGAATTCTTGTGCCTGGCTGGACAGAGGAGCAGAAGCTGTGGGGAAAGGACAGGAACCCTGGAAGAGGGGGGATTTTGTAAAGCACAGCAAAGTGAGAAATGGCTGCTGGGGAGTGAGCTTAGGTTAGGGCTTGGAAGGAGAAGGGCCAGGCAGGGCAGGGTTGGTTTGGAGGGAAGACAGTGACCAGTCTGGGTGGGAGGCTCTAGAAATTAGAAAATTTCTAATTTTCTTATTAGAAACGGCCTGCTGGGAGCAGCTGCCCTTTGCCCCAGCCCAGGTTCAGAACACTGGGGAAAGGAAGCCAGCTGTGCCAAGGTCGTGTGGCCTCTCAGTCCTGCTTGCCAAGGGGAGCTGGGTACACTGGTGACAGCCCAGAGCTCCTGTCACTCTGCCCTCAGCTCAGCTTTGCAGCCTTATTGCACCTGGGCCAATATCAAGGTGGGCAGGTGCAACCACAGTTCTCATTCCAAAACCTTTCCATCATCTTTCTTTCCCTTCCTACATCAGTCTGGAGAGCACAATGTGTAACTAGGTGCGGTGGTGAAAGGCTGTTTTAAAATAACTCACAGGGAAGTGCTGTCCATTTATCTTCCTTAAACCCCTATGGGATGACAGTTAAATCACTTGGACTTTATAGATGGGTTAAACTGGGTTTCCTATGGCCTTCTTTCCTTTGGAGAAACTGCTGCACAGATTTTCACCTAGTGAGTAATCAAACACACCAAATTGTTCCCAGCAAAAACCTTTGCACAGCTCTCCACTATCAGCAGGTTACCTGTTTACACATTTTTACTGAGTGCACAACCTGGTGGGCAGCATGGTCAGCTGCTGTTTGCCATTTAACCAGACAGAGCCATAACTCCTTGAGCTTCAGCCAAAGATTAAAAAACCTGGGTTTTGATCTGTGCAGCCACTGTCCTTCCCAGTGGCCCAGATACCTCCAGAGCCTGTTTGTCCAGCAAACCAATCAATTCTTTCAGAAGAGAAGACAGGCCCAACACCAGCTTTGTGCCCTCTGCCCTGATTCCAATATTAGTGCATTTTGCTGCTATTCATGGCCTTGGCCACTAAACCATTGCTGAGTTGTATAAACAGAAGTTTTGCAGCTGTCAAAAATGCAAATACTTAATGAGGCATTACATGGGAGCAGTACCTAATTTACCTACTTCTGCCACTATATAAAGACAATTAAAATTTGGTTTATGGCTTATTTAAACACCAAAGATGCAAAGTTGGTTTTAACATTTGTTTGCTTTTCGTTTTAGGTATGGATTTCTGTTACTGCTCCTTCATATCCTGATAGCTGGTAAGTTCAAAAAAACTCAGTAAAAATTAAACTGCCCTCCCTTTAATATGTTTGGCCAAATGCACAAAGTAGTTGTAAAATGCACAATATGAACATCTCTGTTTTCTACAAGATGCTGAAGAATTCCTCAGTGGGAAATGTTTCTCTGACAGGCATCAGGGATGCATCACAATCAATTATGGATGCTCTTGCTCAGATTGCTTTGCTTGCTCCCTGTGTACTTATCTCTGTCAACAAAAGGCCTCAGAAGTGGAGTAATAAGAGCTGCTGATAAGCAGATCTAACATCTGTTATTATCTTTTATATAAGCCTGTATACTCAAGAGTAGAATTATACGTCACGGTATTAAGTAGTCAATATTAGTAATTTTACTACTACTTAATTAGTAGAAAATTTACTCCTACTATTAGTAATCTTACTTTTACTATGGTTTTAAAATATCCCTTGCAAAAAAAAGGTAGAATTAAATCACACCACCTGGTGATATTTAAACGGTTTTAGAGTTCTCTCCTCTGTTCTTGCTTAATCACTGAGAAGGACCTCAACAAAGTCACCAAGGAAATTCCCTGGCCTCGATATCAGGACAAACTGTACCAGACCCAGTCTCAATAGATGCTGGCCGGAGTTGCACCCATCTTTCCAGGGCACTCATTTTCCTGCTGTTCCAACGGGTTTCCCAAAATCTGAGCCAAGGAAGCGTGTTGCAATTCAAGCCTGTTGCTTCCAGTGCCACCCTGCAGAGTTTAAGTGCCTGGCAAACATCCTGCCTTTCTCCCTGCAGGCACTGTGTCTGCCTCAGTGTTTTTTCTCCGGCCAGGGTGCCCAGCTCAGATGTGTAGATGATTTCTGAGTCCAGTGCACCCTCACAGATTCCCCGTTAATGTTGACACCTCCCTCCCTCCTCACCACGAGCTATTGCTGCATTTCCAAACCTCCACTCCTGTCACTTCCTTTCCCTCAATCATCCACCCACGTAATCCCTTCTCCCAGCTGTAATCTCTCCCATCCAGCCCCAGGCCTGACCCCCTCTTGCCTGGCACCAACAACCCCCACGCCATCCTGGACTCCTTTAAACTTTTAACAAACATTACTTTAACTTATTGTAGCATTTCAACTTGAAACACGATTAAGTTCTTCATAAAATCACCACAGGACAACACTTAACTTAGAAAATTAACAACCTTACCTTGTAACAAACTAACTAAATTTTACCCTAAGCTGCTGGTCCCGGTCTGGATGCAGCAGGGAGGCTGTGGGCAGAGCTGCCCAGCCCTGGGGGACTCCCTGACCTCTGCTCTCTGCATCAGCTCTCAGCCACCTTGTGCCTTTGCTTGGAGCAGAGCCTGCCTTTCTCATGGCTGGAAAGCAGGAAAAGTGTTCTGAAAGCCAGATGCGTTCCTGACTTTAGCTCAAGTGACCCTAAAGATGTAAATGTCTAATGAATGTGTCACTGGAGGTATCTGGATGTGGTTGTTTGCCAGCTGAATGCATTTGTTGAGAAGGTGTCACTGACAGTAGCAGTAAAATGTGGTTGCTTTGTCATGCTGGCTTTGAGGGATACTGCTTTTACTCCTCAATTTTTTGAGTCTCAAAATAATGGCAGCACTCTTTCTTATCAATGCTTCCATTTCTTGTGATCTAAGTAGAGTTAATTGGCATTTATCTTAATTTTTAAAAAGTGATTATTAATGCATTAGGACTTGAATATGTGTCTGCAGTCAGTGCATAAAGTGAACTGTGGGTATCTATGGGCCTAGGAATGATTCTGACTGGCTCTCAGGGAAAAGGTCCCTTGGGACAATGCACAGACAAATGGACATGGAGAGAATTAGCCACTGGAAATCTGGGAGGTACAAATGATTATAAAGTGAGCACGCTCACCCACCTGCTATAAAATTAATACTGGAGTCTTTATGGGGTATAATGTACTTGAAAATAATGACTTCTTTTCCCCACATAACCTCCCTTTTCTCTCTGTCTCTCTTTTAATCTTGTAGTTATTGCACTAGAGAAGAAGAACATCATCAGTAAACTTGGAGACAACGCCACACTAAGTTGCATTTTTAAGGAAAACAACTTGCAATTAAAAAATCTACGGGTATATTGGCAAATAGCTGATGATTCCTATAAAGAAAAGTGTTCAGTTGTACATGCACTGATGTCTGGCCAAGAGGATAACAGGAATCAGTGTATTCGCTTTAAAGACAGGACTCGATTATTCTGGGATAGATTGGAACACGGTGATTTTTCCCTGCTATTACTAAATGTCAGCCAGCATGATAGAAATACATACAAATGCATAGTACAGAGCACAGTTGAATATTCCAAAGTGATTTACCAGACAGAAGTGGCTCTCAGTTTAGCAGGTAAGAACTTGTGTCACTTTTCCCAAATTCTCATTTCTGCTTTTCAAATTTGTGCTGTTTCAATATTATATTTAAGTACAACTTTAACTTTGAAACAGACTTTTGCCCTTTGCTGAAACGAAGTCTGCTTAATTTAAATGTTACACACAGGGAATATAAACTTTGAAGAATGCATGTAAAAAGTGTTTACTCAGTGTGTATTTCTTTTCTTCTTGTTTACCGTGGATATGAGAGCTTTTGCATGTACTGGGTGACAGCAGCTTTAGTTTGTCCTTTCTTCCTTTGGGTTTGGCTTTAGCTTTTTGCCCTTCCAGTGATTCTCTCAGCTCTCTGGTTTACAGACCAAACCTGCAGGCATTTCTCTTTCAAGTCATGAGGGTGGTGTGAAAACCAGCAGTTTGGCTTCAGAATCCATCTCAAAATTTTGCCTTTCCAGTATGTTTCAAAATGTCACCAACTATTTATTTTACTTCTTGCTCTCCAGTGAGTTACAGCCAACCAATACTCAGTGGACCAATAAAAAACAATGACAGCAGTGGAGAGGAGGTAACCTTCAACTGCAGGTCTGGCAATGGATACCCAAAGCCCAACGTCTACTGGATCAATAAAGTGAACAACAGGCACCTGAATGCATCAAAAACAGAGATCATATCCCATGAAAACGGCACTTTCAACGTTTTTAGCACACTGACAGTGAAAGCCACCTCTAACATGCAAATAGAGTGCTCCATAGAAAATGAGATGCTGCAGGAAAATCTGTCAGCAAATTGTAAGTTCCTCCATGCTGCCTCATGTTGTCTAGGTAGCAGGAATATCAATCAGTGTGTCTCTGTCTGTAGATGTGCACTAGCAAAGGCTGTGCATTAATTCAGTACTTCCCAAAAGTGCTGAGAAGATCTCAGACTTTGTTTCAAGCTTTGGTTATGCTTAGCAATGGACTTGATGTTTAATTCCTTCACACTGAATTACCCACCAAGTGTGTTATGACAGCAAGACTGAGAAGCTCTTGCATCTGAGGTAGTTGCTGAGCTTAACCTTTTAGTTCCTCAGGAATATGATGATTTGGGGAGTCAGGGTTTTTTAGGGGCCACCATACAGCAGATCCATGATTTATGACCCCCTACCCAATGGCCTTGCAACACTCACATTTGCTTTTTATTCTGCCTAGTTCCAAAGTTCTGTTTTCAGTCTCCAAAACTCAATTTAATACAGTGCATGACTTATACTAGGTCTGGAGCAAATGGGCAATATAAGCTCAATAGAACAATGTACCTAATAGCACAAGTATAATGTACTATTTATTGCTGATATGGTGATTAATAAGAAAAGCAAGTATTTAGTCACTCAACTCTTCACAAAAACAGAAAGCTATTAAAAAAAAAAAAAAAGGTATTAAGAAGTTATAGCTACAGTACCACTGCTGCAGTTCATTATTTCCAAAAAGCTGTGTAGAGAATCTATCTGGAGTGGGAAGGCTGATCTGGAGGTGGCTGATCTCACTGCTGTTCCTGATCCTGCCTCCAGCCACACTTTTCTCTCACACATCTCTGCACCCTGGTGCAAGGAGGCTGGAATGTTTCCATAACTGTAGCTGGATACCAGAGCTAATTTACCTGAACACCCCAAACACTGATCCCATGAATGCAGGAAAACTATATAAACTATTTCCAGGAAAGAAATTGAACACATGAGCAGAAGTTGCACAGTAGAGTGTTTATGTGATAATACATCATGCTGTCATCCCAAATTAAAGGAAAACTAGGTAACCTCATCATTAATTTCCTAAAGGCTTTGTCATGTTGTCTTCTGAGGGAAAAGACCTTCATATTACTATTTTTGGGGGTTTTTTAAAGTCTTACAGTTGCACTTGAAAGAGTAAGAGATATGATTTGAAACCTTCAGTTTGCAGCAATGGGTGAAGATTCTTCACTAACTTCAGGGAAACAAGTTTTCACCCATTTTTCTGAATACCATCAGGTTTACATTATAGATTCTGTATAGATTCATTTTCAACTGAGCCTAGATACAACCCCAAACACAGAGTCTCTGAAAGCTGGAGGGAAAGAAGAAAGAAGGATGGATGCATTATGATGACAGGGAAGACATAATTATTTAGACATATTTAGACATAATTAGTTGGAGATGTTTCTCACTCAGCAGGAATCACCAAAATCAGTGATATGAATAGCACAGATCTTTTATCCTTCAGAATTTTTTAGGCATGTAAAAGATGGTATTTTCCTGGTATGAAATGTGAAAATTTACACCTTATGACATCCTTTTCTGTTTCATTCTAGACACACAGCAGAAGAAAAGCAGTGGTCCAGGCACAAAAAGTGATGAAAACCCAGAAAAAAAAGGACGAGGTGCTCAAGCAGCTGGCATCATTGGCATTGTCTTTGTGATAGGTCTTCTAACTGGTTTAATCTGCTGGCTCTGGAGGAGGAGGTCCTCTAATCTAGTGTCCTATAGAGGTAATGAGACACTTCATTTGCATGACCAAATTATAATAATTCTTTTTCATCTGCCAAAATACCTCCTGTCCTCCAGCAGGAAGAGTTAAAACATGACTAAGTTGCCTGCCCATGGCAGCAGGAAATCATGCCATTATTATAAACTTGGTGTGCCCTGGGGAGGAAATGTAGTGCCCCAGGTTATGTTGTTCTTTTTGGTTTTCTCTTTCTGTGTCCAAGCCTCGCAGGAAGTAATTTCTGGATGTGTGAGTAACTCGGACTTTGTGTCTGTTTGGGCCATGGTTTGTCAGCTGTGATCCCTGAAGGCTCTTCCTGGATAGGTGGCATGAAACAGGACTGGGGTTGGTAGCTCGCTCAGCTTAGCAGAGTTTGAAGCAGAAATCAGAACATAATTCAATCCTGAAAGCTTCAGAGCCACTGGCTGGATGATCAAGGGTCAGGATCCTGCTGGGACCAAGCAGAAATGTGGCTGGTCTCACTGTCACATGTGTACCCTTGTGTAGCTGGATTTTTGCATGACTCTAAAAGAGCTCTAAAAAACATCTTGTGGACCAGACTGGGTCTGCCAATGTGGCTGAGCACTTGCTCTAAGCCCCTTTGCAGCTATCCAGGAGCTAACATCTCTGGGGAGCAGGGATAACACTTCCATGGACAAGGACAATCCATGTTATTTTGTTAGCAAGCCTGGGTGCCTCAGAAAATACAGGGAAGGGCAAGTTAATGATCTTGTCCAGGATCTGCAGCAGCTCTTGTAAAGTCATGTCCTTCCTTCACAAACAACCCAGGAGTGAGGCAGGACTCTGTCCCAAGACAGGGAGCCAGGCTATCACTTCAATCCAAAAATCTCTCCTTCTGAAATGGTATCCTGGGTTGGAAGCAAATAGAATATTGGACTGCATTTTATAGAACGTTTAGCACATTGAACCCTCAGTCTTGGTGGATGTTGCTTAGTATTAATCTCATTTTTATGAAGACTGTGGTTATCAATCCCACATGCTGAAACCCATGCATTTGTTTCAACAGATGTCCAAACAAGAGAAGACCAAGGAGGACTCAACTGTAAGTATTAAATCATATTGTTTGTCTCTAGTGACTTAACTTCATAGCTTTGGTACCCAAGTTCAGCACAAGCCTTTAGATTAGACTTGCTGGGTGATACAAACTGAAGCATTTTTTTAGGCAGTACATCCTAGATGGTGTTTAATTGGGATACAGGGACATCATTTGCATCATGTCTGTGAACCTGAGCCTGTAGACACCCAATTTAAAAAAACCCTTCCTTTCCTAGAAAAAACATGCTCTTCAGACCTTCACCATGATCATATTTTTATAGGCAAGAATGCAACATTGTAGGCCAGCTGGTTTATAAAATCCATTTGTTATTTATAGTGGGGAAAACATGAAAATTGGGTGAAAAAAATGAAGATTTGGAAAAACAATTGGACAGAGGACTCGCAAGAGTACAAGGTGAAATATCTGCCTATCTGATATCTCATTTGGCAGTTTCTACTGAAGCTAATGACTGTTTCCTGTGTGTCTCTGCAGAGCAGGCAGAAAATACTGTGGTTTCACTAAAACTGTAATAATTAGAGCATAGTTTGCTGTAGCAGATGCTGTGAATGTACCCAATACATAGTATCAAGCACAAGCAAAATAACACTTAAATTAAGAAACTTTTTCTCAATTCTTTGACAGTCATGGAAACTGGGTTAATGGTCAGTTATTTTCCAGACTGCAAGCTGCTCCCCAACATTTGTGTTTGCTAAACAACAACAGGCATTGCACTGTCTCCTGCAGAGCATAATCTGTGGAGGAGGAGGGATTTTTCTCCTTAAAATAAAGAGACTTTTTCTCCTTTTGTTCCTGGGAACTGCATTAATGAACACAAACAGTTCATTTCAGGTCAACTTTTTTTTGCTCTAGACTTACTTCTACCAGGCCATTCTTGCTTAGATCCTTGGACTTAGCCCATTAGTAAAAAAACCTCCAGGATGTAAATGAGAGTAAATATTTATCTTGTATTGAAGGTTGCTGTAGCATGATTTGTTCATTAAGAACAAAGCAAACGCACCTTTCCAGATGCTGTCTTTTCTTTGACATTTCTCAACTCCACTTGTGGAAGAGGAGGTGGCACAGCAGCTTTGGTGTCCCACTGATGACAGAAGTGTCCCATCCCTTGTTTTGGGTATCCCATTTTAAGGGCAACGTGGATCAGCACCAGAGAAATGAAAACGGTCCAGGGAATGTGATCTCTGGTGAGAGATTGGTTATGTCTGTTTAGGCTGGAGAAGGCCAGGCTGATTAAGGACACAATAACAATCCTCTCCAGAGTGTCTTCCAAGAGGATGGGACAAGTTATTTATTGTACTAACACAGCTGACACTGCACTTAAGGCACAACAGATTTAAACAAAGATTTAAGCTAGATATCAGAAGAAAGTGTCTAAGGGTAATGGTAGTTGAGCACTGAGGCAGAGTTTGTCCAGGCTATCAAGTCTCCATCAGTTCAGGTTTGCTGCTTTGTCTTTTCTTACCAAAAGAGAAAAACAGTATCTGTCAGAAATTATTTAGAAATAAAGCTGATACTACCTTAGTAAAAAAGATGGGCTCTAGGAGAAATTCTAACCTAATTCAATCACTATTTGGTATTTTCAATCCTGCTGTGTGTGGGAGATGGGGATAAGCCCTGGGGAGGTGCAGCCAGGGGGATGCTCTGCAACAGCATTTTGGTTTTCAACACTGCTGTAAATGCACTTCTGCTTCTGGCACCCCATAAAGAAGGTCAAGTTGTTTCATGGCACTGAGAATCCTGAATACTGCAAACCAAAATGAGATTACTGAAACTAACTTTGCTGTTACAAAGGCAAAAAAAAAGAGTTTGCAAACTGGGAGGAAGGCAGATTGTAAAGAAGAGTAACTCCGTCCTGGTGGAAGTCTCTCCAGACACCCATTCCAGTCAGTGGGGCAGGATGCTCTGGTAATGAGAAATTCAGAGCTGGAGCAATTCTGAACTATTATCTGAAGGAATCCCTTAATTTCCTGAGAGGAACCTGGGGAAGCTGTTTTCTCTTGCCCACAGAGAGGCTTTGTGCATCTCATTCTCTGAAATAGTTCTAAATTAATCCAAGGTGACACTGATACCCCTTCACAAGCAAGGCCACTTTTTCCATTTGCACAGGGAGGCACTTCCAGACTGTGGCATGAGGACAGAAAGCCCCCAGTGTCTTGGGTATCCAGGCAGGATTTCTCCCCAGTCAGCTTTCTCTCAGCAGCATGAATATGTCTTTTCCACAGCTTTGCAGCTTGTTCCTCTGGTTACATAGGAAAAGCAGTGCTGGGAATGATTATTTCTGGGGAAGTTTTTTGTCTATTTTTTTGTAAAAATAAATTATTTTGTTTTTACAGCACCTGTCTAAATGGAAGGTCTACCAACAATTTGGGCAGCTGGAGATGTGTCAAGAGAAACATCACTCCCTCAGTGGCAGCACTGTTTGTAAAGTGACAGATTTCTGCCAAGAGAGACAGAAAAAAAAAATAAAAAGCTTCTAGAACACAAGAGGAAGGAAAATCTGCTGGATTTTCATTCCAGACACTGACTGTGCCCACAGAACATCGTGTCACCACTCTTGCTCAGCACTTTGGACAGCCCTCTGTGACTGCCAGTGATTTGGGCACCAGTACTGGGGAAAGCAGAAAGCCTGGGACTCAGCTGCACTGTGCCAGACCAGAAAAGCTGGTGACTGTCCAGTCTTCCATCATGAACCTTGAGGACTGTCAGGAGCAGAAGCAGCCACGTTTCAGGAGCATGGGACATTCTTGCTGTCACCTTACCCTGAGGATGACTACTGCATGTGAAGAAAGGCAGCTAAAACAAAGAAAGAAAACTGAAGGACTCTGAAGAGTGAGATTTGTGACCTCTTCCATGTTTCTCTCTCTCTATAACACAATCCTTCCATTGTCTGTTTTCACCAGCTGCTGCTGTTTACAGAACCAGGCAGAACACTTTGACCCAGTCCTTCAGAAACAGGGGTTGCTCTAATGGGGTCAAATACTGAATGTGTTATCATAAGGGAAGGTGCCTTCTTTAAGCCTTTGTAGCAACATTTTGGTTTTTACCAAATATTCCACCAAAAAGGGGATTTCCACTTTCAACAGGAGCCAGCTGTGAGAAAAAAAAACCAGGCTGTGGAAATCCGACCAATTCAAAATAGAATGTTATGCTATGTAAATGTCATGTTACCTGGACTTACCCTTCTCAGGATGGAACAAAAACTGTGGTTGAGCTCTGCTTGATTCAACTGAAGCTTTAATTAAGCATTTTCATGGCTTCCAGGGAGGATTTTAAACTGAAGGTTTTAAACTTGTGAACTTGTGCCTGTGTCTTATCCTTACACGCACCCCACAAAACAAAAAAGAACATGCAAATTCTATCAGTGTCTTGTCCATGAATGTCCAGAAAGCCAAGAACAGCATTTTCCTTGTGCCAGTGCATGTGCCTTGCTATTTAGCCCCAAGCTAGCCAAACTGACTGGCTAAAAATAGTAAAAGAGTAAACTCTGCTGATGATACAAAATTTTGAAGGAGGAGGAATTTTTACGAGCTCCCTTGCCCAGATGGGACAGTTTCCCCATTCATCATGGGGGGACGGATATTAGTATTTTTAACTGAGCTCTGGAAACACTTGACCTCTTCTACACCAGTTGCTAGACTAAACTGTATGATTTTTGTGAATAAGTCATAGTCTTGTTTGTTCTTGCTCTGTGTGTGAGAAGCACTCCAGTATCAACTCTGAGCTCAGACACTGACTTTTCATATCAAGATCATCTTTCAATTCCCAGCCACGTGAAAATCCTGTTGTACTCACATCACGTGGAACCAGGACCATTTGGCAATAGTGCAGCAGCTATCTTTTGTCAAAGCAATACCCCCAGGGAGACTCCCAGCTTCTCTCATGTTCATGAATCCAGATGTTAGATATTTTCTGAGTCCAAGTGTAGTCTTCAGTGTACCCTAAAGGGAACTTGCTTGAGGAAAGTTTGCAGACACCTCAAAAAATGTGAACAATCTCTGTGCAGATGTGCAGGGTGAACACTTCCTAGTGGTTCAGTAAAAAGTCCTGCAGCCATTTGCACCTTATCTGTCACATGAAGTAGTTTTGTGCAGCCTCTGGTGCTGCTGTACCTGACAGAAGTCTTTCCTACAAGTAGTTTTCCACTTATATGTTCTGCAACTGTGATGGTTCAGAGATGTAAGAAGTGACCTAGCTGTCAGTCCACGATATGGTATTAAAACAAATTTATACTGGTTGAATTTTCTTACTTCTGGGCTACTTCATGGAGACACCTAAATACAGAAGCCTTTTCTTGCAAAATCTGTGCTTTCATTTAGCTTAGGGTTCCAGCTATTCAGGGTTCCAGCTATTCCTGGAGGTCATTAAATCCTAGATGACACTTGGTTGTTACCATTCAAAGGACTGGTAATTTCATAGTACCAGTTTTTATCTTCACATGCCATGTTTATATTTTAAATAAAATCTATTAATTCTTCTTTATGGTTGACTAAATCTGTCAGCACACAGAGACAAGCCAATCCAAGCCATTGCCCCTACCCAAAGTGGCAGTTTTACTTTTTAGCCACATCCCTCAGTGCTCCTTTTCAAAGCCCTCACATGAGGGGAGACAAACACAACACAGAGCTGCCCATCTTTGCTTTATTTTGGCTCACACAACAAAATGCCTCGAAGAACACAACAAACTCCACAAAAGCCAGGCAGTAGCCTGAAGGCAGCACTAAGCCTGGGCTGATTCATCCATTTCTCACCCAACTTTACAACCTCGAGCAGAGCAAAGGTACAGCACAGGCTCCTGCTTCCAGAACTGAAACCAGCTCATTGCACCCCCTAGACCCGTCTTGCACAGGAGCACCAGCATCTCTCTGTTTGCCTTCATGAAAGACAGCAGCTCACTTAAACACATGCACAGGAAAGCAACAGTTGCTGCAGCTTTGGAGGAAGACTAATAAATGGACTCACTTTCACAGAAAAGCGAAAGACTTGTGTTGTGGCATGGCTGGTAAACCACAAATGGAAAGCCCCAAGGGAAAACATATGTTGCACTTAGTGATCTGGATCCATCTGTCCTGTTGTCAAATTCACTGTTTCAATATTTTTACCTGTGAGAGCTGAAATATCTCTTTTGCTCAAAAGAGCATTCCTTTTTTCCAGCTACCCTGACTCCAGTGTCTGTTCTCAGTAGCTGTTGTGCTATGTCAGAGAAAATTTATTTGTTGCTTTCCCAACTTGCAAAGTAAATCTTTCTCATATTTGACATATTCTCTCATATTTGTAGCAAACATGCACAAAAGGTCACGTTATCCCCAAGTGTAATTTCTCCAACCTTTCTCTTTTCCAGAGGAAGAGAAACTACTCTAAAGAGCAATTGAGTACAGCTTAATTCCACAGGGAGAAAATACCCCCACCCCCATGGCTGTTAGGCTCTTGGGACTTTTCCTCTCAATGTATGGTGGGCATATATGGAGGCTCAGAGAGACTGTGGAGATCTTCCCTGGAGATGTTCAAAAGCTGTCTGGACACAATCTTGAGGGATGTGTCCCAGGGGACTCTGTGTGAGCAGGGAGGTTGGACTGGATGACCAATGGTGGTCCCACCCCAATTTACCCATTCTGTGTTTATAGAAGGCACCCCACATGTTCTTTGAGGTGATCTCCATCAATTCTATTTCCCTCCTGGCATCCCAGGGAATTACAGAGCAGTAGCTTCTATGTCACTCATCTTTCAGGACGCACTTTTGCGACAACAGGTCAGTTTGTACAATTACCTTCCAACACAGGAAAAAATGCTTCCAGCATTTCCTGTGCTATCAGCACTTAGCATAATTACTGTGTGTGAACCATGCTCCCTGCTCTCTGCTGTCAAATGCAAGTCCTCGGCAGTTGTAGTTAATCACAAACTCTTTGTTTGCATTTTGTTAGGAAAGAGCCTGTCTCCCATTTCAGTCTGGCACAGAAAAGGGCTTGTCTCCTATTTCAGTCTGCTGCGTAGGGATAGATGCTCATATATCAAGGATGCTTATGCTGACCTTTGAACTTGTGCAAAATAGGTCCCAACAATTTACCAATAAGTTACTTATTTGTTCTTTTGTAATTCCAAGAAGTGCTGCTTAGGGACGATTGTATAATTGACAAACTTGGATACACAGTCGTGCTCAGAGTCACACGAGGCTGCCTGTAGCTCACCTGGTGCTTACACTCATATCTCCAGCTTGCAGAAACCTTTTCCCACTTGCTGGACTGGAAAGTCTACTTTTGTGCAGCATTCATCCCAGGAGACATCATAAATCAACAGAAACTGTTTCCTAATTTTGAATGGGATTACACTGCACAGAAAAATAAGAAAGACCACCCCTAAAAAAATTTAGAAGGAGGAAAAAGATAAGATACCTCTCATTCAAACTGGAAATCTTTTAAGAATCTGTCAGTAAGAAGCAACAGTAACACAGCCATAATGTGGACAGGGAGTGACTGCCAATGTTTTCTTCTTCATTTCTTCTGCCATATCTTAGCTGTCACATGTCATCTCTTACAGGGCTGAGACTGCACTTTCGAAACAATATCAGATTTGCTTGCAAATACAACGTTTCCACAGCATCATGCTGGACTAGAAGCAACTCTACACCTCTCGATCCATCTCTCCATCAGTCAGACTTCCCATTATTGTATTACCTAACTTCTAAAATGCATCACCACTGCAGTTAGCACAGTTACCATAACTAAAAATAGGTCAAGTAATAAAGGTCCAAAATGCCTGACTGTAGCTAGTTTTAGAAAAGTAGGCAAACATGATATATGTTTTATTACCTTATTGGAAATCTTTTTAACCAGCTCAGATTAGCGTGATTAAACTCTGTGTCAGCAAAGTACTACAAGTGCCATCATAAACCTGGTCTTTCAAAGCCTTTGCTTTGTTTTCCCTGCCCTCATGACTGAAGTCTGGCTGTGCTCCTATTTCTATCTGGCTGTATCTGCAGCACAGAGGGCTGCTATCTTATTCAATTTACGTTGTTGAATTCTCTTATCAAAACCATGAGAAAAATCCAGCCCTGTGTTGGTTCCTGACCTACTGAACAAGGCAGGAGGGCTGGCCAGATAATGACCATGCTTTCCAGGAGAATTCATTGACTGATTCTACACAGGGTGAGGCAGAGGGACACCACCACAGGAAGGTCTCCTGCACTCCTGGCATCAGCTGACACAGAGAGCACACCCAGAAACTGAAGGACTGGAGAAGCTGAGGAAGTGGCTTTGGAGACAGGGAAGTCTCCAGGAATCCCTGATAGAGTGAGCCTCGGTGCCAGGTTTCTTCTCAGCAAGATCTCATTAAGAGTCCTGGGCACACCCCAGTGCTGAGGGGTAAGTGCCTTTGAGTAGGAAAAATTAAAAGAATACATAATTAAGCACATAAATAAATAAATAAATAACCCTCAAACTTTGCGCAACTGTTCTGTTTAACTTCAGATTATCTGTTTATTATTTGAAGTTGCATTTTTCCTGACTAACATGAGGCAGACAGCTGCCTGCCCATGCTGTTTTGTATGGGACAGTTTGATCCAGCTGAGAGGAGGAAGAAGAAAGAAAGAGGGGAAAAGAAATAAAATCTTTTAATCTGCTCCAGCCTAGTCACAATTCACCAGTCCTTAGGAGATGAAGATTTGTGGGGGAACTAGATTGGTTTTTAATTTATTTTATTTAAAGTATTTAAAGTATTAAAGTAGCCCTTAAAGAAGAGCTCCCATTAACAAACATATTCTCTGGCCAGCTGGAATGATTAACCACAAAATCATCAGGCATGCACAGAGTGAGCCAGTGCCTTTCATCAAAATTTTCGGCTATGTGGCAACTGGTGACCAGCGTCATAATTCTTAGCTTCTTAGCTTCATTTTTGAGCAATTCCTACTGCATCACAACATAATCTGCGTAGGAAATTATTTCTAAACAAAGTCAAACAATAGTTCCTCAGGAACAGAAAACTTGGCCAAAGGAATCCACCAGATTCTGTGGCTACATTTATTGCATCAATAAACCTTTGAGTCTTGGGAAAAAGAAGTAAATAATACTATTGTCAAATACCTCCACTATTTTATACCGTACCAGTTTTTGCATTAAAACTAGTTTTAGTGTTCCCAAGTCACGGGTACTTAGACTTGAGCACCCCACAGCCAGAGGCATCCCAGGTACCAGAGGTATGCCCCTGCCTACATATATTTCAGAAGATTTGGGGTGTGGTTGAAGGGCAGGAAAGGAAAGGAATTGTTTGGTTTAATCTCCAGGCAATGCTGCTGCAAACAGCAAGGAGGGAAGCACTGAACTTTTGCACCTAGGCAGAAGCCAGGTGAATGGCTGGCAATGGACCCTAAACCCCTCCTACACAGGCCTGGCCCTACAGCCCTGCCATTTTGCTTATCTCTCAGTACACATCTTACAAAGCAAGCTGTAATCTAAATCTCTACACTCCCAGGTGATGGGATAGAGCACCCAGCCTGGCAATAAACATTTGAATAACATGTCTCTGATATATCCTATCTCAGCTGGAAGCTCCATGCAAGCAGTCAGCAGTTGCAGAGGTGAGCACAAAGCAGCTGCATGCTTTGTATTTGAGCAGAGATAAAGTGCAGTTTAACAGCGTGCCAAATGCTGATCAAATTTTGCAAGGACATAAGCAAGTAAGCACATGGCTCACACAACGTCCTTGTCTGAGTGGCAGGACTGTCACAGACTAGATGCAAACACAGCTGCTTTTATTCAGATTGTTTATTTTTCAGGGAGGGAAGATTAATATCCTTTTGTTCTCCCCCACACCAAAGCTTGTGTTCCTGTTCACTGCCAAGACAGCACAGACTATTTTTTGCCCTCTTGAGGTGTTGCTCCACACAGGTTGGCAGAACAGCAGCAACTTAATTACACAATGATTAGAGCCTACCTGAATTTTCACATTAGGAAAGATTGTGCTTTCCCTCACGAAATTTAGAAATAAATATTGATTTTTAGCCAAGGTGAGGTCCAAGATCTGAAGAGTTGCTGCTATACACTTCTCCCATCACAAAGTCCCTGCGGGTCACAGCCACAGGGAAGGTTTTGCCTTAAGGGCCTTTGGACACTCACAGCACAGCAGGTGTTGCTGAACTAAACAATTTCCCCACTATTAGAACAACTTCTGATAGGCCAGGGGTAAAGGACTGCAGATAACAACTGCAGAATGGGCACTTTAATTTCTGCTAACATTTATTTTAACACATAACCCTTCAGAGACAAAAAAACCCTCCACAAAATATAGCAAGAGTGGCTGGATCTGCAGTCATGTTCAGAAATGAATGCATTAGGCTTGACAAAACTCACACAGGTTAGCACAGAGCATAGCTGGTCAGAGCATGAACCAAGCTGCAGGATTTTTTTGCTCTTAGATCTCATGGTATTCCTGCCATGGAAGAGCCTCTCCTATAATTATCCTTAGCCTGAGCATTGCATCACTGAAGGAGTGCAGATGGCATTGCTGGGATGTGCTGAACCTCCCCCAGGTACCTCTGCTCAATGCCTGGCTTACACAATTCACAGGCCCAGAGGGGAATCCAGTTACACCCCAAAATGTTATTATAGCTGCAAATAAGCTGGTTGGAATGCTAAATACCTTTCAAAGGGTGGGTGTGCTCCCCACACATCTCTAGGCAAAGCAGAGCCCTCTCCCCACCTGATTAAAGCAGGTCCCTCCCAGTTGAAATAGTCTATTTTATCTCTTTCTTATGCTGGGAAGAAAGCAACCATACACTGAGCAAATTACACATCCAACACCTCCCAGTGCTCGCTGCTGTTCCCTAGGAAAATACAGAAGCCTTGCGGCAAATACAACCATCAACACCTTTACAGAAAAAGTACAAATCCTCCCTCTTGAGTGCCTGAGATCCTGAGCCCTTGGGCAGCCACCCACTGCAGGATATTCTGAAAAAAAGGGGAGAATTTACTTCAGAGAGGAACAAACAGCTAATTGATTAGCCCAAAAGCTTTATCATTTAAGAGACCAGACTGACAAAAGTAGTAGCAAAAATCAGCTTCACATTTGTTCCTTTCTCACAGTCAAGCTGAATTTTTGTTCCCATTCCTGCTGGCACATTCAGGTCATTAGGCCTCAGTAATAAATGCTTATTTCTTGCCAAGTATCTCCTATTGCCAGGACTTAGGACATCTCTTGGACAGCGATGCTGCTGGCTGTCACCTCTCCCTTTGCAGTTGAATCTGCTGCTTCAATTTTTGCTACTATGGCTGCACCATGAAAAGTCTTCCACTGTTGCTCAAGTGTTTCAAAAACCAGCATGAAAACTCATTATTTCTTCATATGTCTGCATCTGCCCTCATCCTGGGATAAGAGTCCTAACCACATAAGATATTAATTAAATATGTGGAAATAAGAGAAACCAGCTACAACCAGGATAGCTTCCCACGGAAGCCTCACTCTGCAGCCAAATCCAAAATTACAAACAAAAGTACAGAGATTCAGGTGCTCACCAGCCTCATGTAAACAATCTTTTTTGTTTCCATCTGAACTGGAGAAGGATTAAGGCTTAACAGCAGGAAGTAAAGAAGGTGAGCATGGCAAGATATAACTACTGCTGGTCTATACTGCCTCACTCAAAAAACCTTGCTGTCTCCTGCTCAGAATGACAAATGGAATTTGCATTTTTCTTCTGAGGAGAGCTTGGTTAAGACTGTCTGTATTATTTGGTTCAACTGATAACAAAATGGGGGCAGGGCAAAGAGAAAAACTCACATTTATTAGTAATGCCAAGTACGATCACTAATATATGATGAATAACAGCCAAAAAAAGACTCAGTTTTTTTGGAGTACTCTGCCAGCAGGCTTAGAAGCCATTCAGATAACAAACACAAGCAGAGTGGAAATATACAACTAGAAAAAGGAATATTGCAAGGTTACAACATGCTATCACAGCACCAAATGAAAATACATAGGTCCCTTGACCAGTCTGCACTTAGCTAAGTGCAAGTTTATATTCCAGATACAGGAAATTAAAATATAGAAACTATTAATTTTTCCATCAATTCACTTATAGGTGATGAAAACACACTGGCTCTGACTTTGGAAAGCATCTGATTCACAGTGTTTGAATTGGCAGATGTGTGGGCAGCCGTGTTTGGTAACAGAGCAAGGGGGTCATGTTCTGTGGAAAAGCAGGCTGTGTTTTGCCTCAATTGGAAACTTTTTAGCAAATATGCAAACAGGGGGAGAAAGCACATTTCTACACCCTAAAAGCAGCATGACAAAGGTACTGATCATGTGAACATCTCCAAACACTGAAGTGAGGAGCCCCAGGGACTGAAAAACAGCAAGACATTGGGCAATGGCCTCATGTATGTGAGTCAGCTTAAGGATTTCTGTTGGCTTGGTAGCTTGTCTCAACAAAGTTTTGTTCTGTGCTTGCTTCATTGCAATGTGTAGGAAGCAAAAAGAGAAAAAAAAAATACCAAGAGGTCTGCATGGATGAACAAGGAGGTCATGGCAAAACTCAGGCACAAAGGAAAGCATGCAGAGGGTGGAGCAGGGCTGGGTAACATGAAAGGAACAGAGGCACTGTCTGAGCACACAGAAACACAGTTAGTAAAGCCCAAATCCACCTGGAATTTGATCCATCCAAGTTTTTGATGGGATGCACCAATCAGTGCTGGCAGATATCATTGCAAACCCACTCTTGATAATCCTTGGTGGATGATGGCAATTGTGAGCAGTGCCAGAGAAGCAGAGGAGGACAAACATCACCCCTGTCTTCAAGAAGAGAAAGAAAAAGGATCCATGTTGAACACAAGTCAGCATTGTACCCTTGTGGCAAGGAAGGTTAAAGGTATCCTGAGCTGCACAAGGCAGAATATTGGCTGCAGGTTGAGGGAGGTGATCCCTTCCCTCTCCTCAGCACTAATGAGGCCACTTCTGGAGTTCTGGGCTCCCCCTTACAATAAATAGATTAATCTAAAGGAGGGAGAGTGAAGGGCCACAAAGATAATGAAGAGACAAGTATATCTTCTGTGAGGAAAGGCTGAGAGAGCTGGGGCTGTCCTGCCAGGGGCAGAGAAGGCTCAGGTGGGATTTCAGCTGGGTATGGAAATACCTGCAGGGAAGGTGCAAAGAGGACAGAGCCAGGCTCTCTTCAGGAGTGCCCAGTGGCAGGACCAGATGAAATGGGCACACACTCTTCCTGAAGATCAAGTAGGTGGCCTGGCTTGAGCAGGGCAGCAGAACCAGATCACTTCCAGAGGTCCCTTCCAAGATCAAGCACTCTGGGACTGTGGAAAAGTTATGACTGGATTTTGAAAGCACATAGCCATAACAGCACTCTCCTTCAGGTCACTCAACCCAAGCTAAATTTAATAGGACGATGTTGAAAGAACAGGAAGGATGGGACAAAAAAAAATTTCTTTCAGTCTTTTCTTTCTGTCAAGATAAACAATTAAAAACCAGTATTGCACTGCTGCCAGTTCTTAATTTTCTTTCAGGTTTGACTACACTCAGGGTAGCACAGTGGAACACTGAGCAATCACAGCACCTCACTTGTGCCACACTGAGCCATTGATGAGCCTGGGAAAAAAAATCATCACCAACAAAAACCAACTCCAAACCAAAGCTCAACCACACACAGGAAAGGTTTATCCTGGTGAGCAGTCACCACAGATCAGTATGACTCCTTTGCATTTACCACTGAAAATCAAATTGAGTAAAAACTGTATGGCCATGCCCACCAGACCCACAGCCTTCACTCCAGACCATTAAATGACCACAGGTGTCTGTGGCTCCTGTATTTTTGTACCCTGAGAGGTTTTGGAAGAATTCTTTAGTAATCCATATCTGCCACCTCCTCCTGCAAGATGGGAGGACAGCAACAACATGAGAAAAGAATGGAAGACACAGAGGGTATCCAAGCACAAAGCTGGAGCAGCCTTTCCATCCTCATGATTTTTTTTTGCTAGGTGGTACTTAATCACCAAGCCACAGCACTTGGAAGACAAAACACAAGAAAAACTTGTATTTAAAAACATAGAACCTCAAAGGGATGTAGTGGGAAAGGCTGTTGAAATCACTGGACACATAGGGGAATTGCTTCAGTTGATAGTTTAAATTTAGGCTTGTTCAAAGAAGGAATTATCCTATGCAGCATTAAGGAAATATTGTCACATCCTTAAGTTTTGTAATGGTGTGATTTCCTTTTATCTGGAGCAGGACATGGCACCTCTGAGTCAGATTCCAGCAGCTGAGTTAACTTGGACAGTTCTTGTGCTGTTGTGACAGGAGCTCTCAGAGTAGCATTAGGATCTTCCAGAAGAGTAGCTCTCAGAAGAGGGGGAAAAACCACCAACACAACTTTCCCTTGATATTAGTGCAGCCATAGATGGTTTTGGTACTTCATCAGGAATTCTAGTCTTGGATACCTTCCACTTCTGTGTTTCAGTGCTAGAGAGAAAATAACTTCTACAAACTCAGAAGTTTATTCCTCTGCTCTGTTTTCCACCCGTTTAAATGAGTTGCATCAGGCATTCAAAGCTTTCCAAAAGTGAAGTGCCTCTGGAAATACTCTGGATTATCACTGCCACGGGAGAGAATGAGCAACTCCTTTATGGCCCTATTTGAATGAGAAATTACATATTGCTGAAATACCACCATGAAGCTGACTGATTTATCAAGTCTTACTTTTAAAACAATTAAGTAGAGTCTGGGTGGCTTTGTTTGTTTTCTAGTATAATGAAAGATGACTTTCTAGACTTTTTTCAATTATTTCACTTCTAGCTTAATTTTAAAAAACCCCAAGAAAAACCCAGACCTATTCTAAAGTTTAGGTATTTTTTTTTTGTATGAGTGTTACACATTAATATGTAAATTCATCCAGCATGACTAAATAGCAAGCTCTCTACTTAGTCCAAGTAGAGGAGAAGGTAAGATAAATGAGAACAGTGGTTGTATTACAATTATTTAATACTCTTTAATAATAATTCAAATCAATGGGTATGCCTTTTATGGCATGTTCATATAATGTAAGTTCAACACTAACAGTGCATTAAGAAGTTTGTGTATACATCTGTAAAGTAAACAAAGGGAGATGTCAGGAGGATTCAATGCAAGAGAGACGACCCAGAAACTGGCAGTTTGAATAAGTGTTGAGCAGAATCCACCAAATATATTTTTCCACAATTACTGAATTGTGAAATTATGAAACTATTTCCAAAATACCCACTCTAGTGAAGAAATGCCCTTGGCAGCAAATGCCCATTGAAAGAAAAACGAATTTCTTTATGAAATGCCAGAGCAGATGATGCCAGACCCACAGCTGAGCCCACAGTTCAGTGAGATGCAGGAACTCTCAAGGAGAAAAGGAAAAGCTTCTGCCATGGCTGGCTGAAAACATAAGGGGTGAATATTGCTCAGTACCTGCACATCAAAAGCAGAGAGCCAGGGAAAAAAAAAACAGTGCTTGATTGCAGAGCAAATAAAAGGGGTGGTTTTTTTTGACGCTGTATGGTTTGGAAAAGCATCCTTAGAAACTGCCAGGGGTAGCCTCTGTGCTCGGCTGTACAGGAAACCAAATACAGGAACATCAGTCCAAACTAAAATAAGAGTTTCTTAATTATTTTCTTTTCTCAATAGAAAGAACAAAGCAAAGTCTCAAGTGCCTGCTTAAACTGAGAGACAGGAGAAACACTGGCAAAATCCTTGTTCTGAACATTTTCAAGTTGCACATTCGTGCAAAGAAATAACTTTTAACTATAGGACAAAAGATAGGCAATCGTCCTAGAAAGAACTGCAATACCTGAAGGTAGCATAATCATAAATAGCTATGATTTCCTGGAATAGCTAATTCTGGGAAAAGATTAAAGGTGGATGTTCCTGAGCTTTTTCCTGTTGGTAAAGAGGTAGCCTGCATGCCCTTACATCAGGGAAACATGTTACACTGAGCTGACAGTAATTCCATTTATTCCTCAGCTTGGCTGGAGAGCCGGCCCCCAAATTCTGAGTCACTGCTCACATCCTCTGCTCCAGCACTTCCTCGTTCACAGCAGAAGCTCCTTGCAGCAGCTCGTTTGGGTCCCAGCACGTGCAGAGGGAACACAGAGATTCCACAGAGGTAAGCAAGAGATCAAATTTTCTGTCTTGGACGAGAAAGTGCCAAAATTGCAGTATATGGGCTATGGGTTTTGACTAAGGTCTTTTACACTTGTTTCAGATGATGTAGCCGTAGAAAAAATGAAAAAGAAACTGTGTGGATTTAGCTTGGGGTTTGTTTTTTTTTCTTTGTCATAAGCGACAGTTTGCCAGAGAGAAAAAGCCACAGATTGAGGGGGTTCCCAGTTGTGTAACTGCTCTCCCCTGTGCTGGCTCCCAGCTGGGGCGTGCAAAATGGAAAGTGAGGCCACCACGAAAACAAAAGGCATTCCCAACTAAGTTTCTCGCTGAGTACCCCTTTGCCTTTATTTCTGATCTCATCTTTCTGCTCTTCCTTAGTCATTAAAGTGACAGAGTCACAGAAGTGGCCGAACAGGGAGCCTTAGTTTAGCCAAATTCAGAGGACCAACACTAGGCTGAAAACAATCAAATCACACTTGCTGCCTCAAAATGTCACCTGAGCGAAAGCAAAGGCTCAAGGCACTCAGCATCCTGGCAAAAAGGGAGCTCTAGGTAATCTCTCAGGTTCTGAATGGTGGCTGTTCACAAACTGGCAGAGAAAAGGAAGGCAAGAGGTGCCAGGGTGCTGAGCAGCTCACACAGAGCCCAAGGTCCAGGCTGCAGGTGGTGAAGAAGTCAAGTGTAAGTGTGGCAAGACAAGAAAGGGTAAACACCTTCATGGAGGGATTTCCCAAACTGAGTCACTGTGGTTGCTATAATAAGCAGTGGTGGACTTCGGGGGAAAAAAAAAAAAACCAAACAAACCAACTTCTGTTGCACAAGTAGGCTTCAAGCAAATTTGGTGCCTTGGTTTTGACAGATTTATATTAGATTAATTAAAGAACAAACCACAAAAACTACACAGCAATAAATGTACCTGCCAGTCCCTATAACAGGGCATTTAAAACAACTGTCTTATCTTAAAATCTAATTTTATTCTTGGTAGCTCGTTGCTGCCTTTAGAGGGGGCTGTACCCACCAAATTAATGCAGGGACAGAGGAAGGCAGGAAAAAGACACCTGGGAAAAGTGCAGAGCAACAGATACCACAAAGTCCAGTTTCTCACACCTCTTACATGTGAGCCTGCAACTCAGACCCCCTCGAGAGCCAGCTCAGATAATTTCACCTTTTTTAAAGCTAAATAGAAGTGTTTCACCATTTGACTAAAAGTGAATCCTGAGGAAGAAGTGAAATGACAGAGCTATAGATTTCAGTTCTCATTAAATAAAAAAACTTGCCATTATTTGGAGTTTATCTATAACACAAGTGTAAGTAGTGCAAAGGTGGAGATCAACACAGATTTTTCATTCCAGAGAAATTATTTATCTATTTCTGTAAAGGGAAAGGAGATTATAGGAAATTTTTAGCTCCAAGCGCTCTTCTGGTAATACAGACCAGGTTATTGAAATATTTGGCAAGATGAGCATTACAAAAAATCTCTGATATATTTTTTCCCATTTGGGAAAGCCCTAAAAAAAGATTGCATGGATGTATACTACATTCAGGAGACTGATCTTTTGGTAGAACAGTCACCAGTTTTGGACATTGTTTTCTCCAGAGAAGCCACTTAGTGGTTGGGGGTGTGTGAGGGATGGATGGGAGAAGAACATTTCACTCCATAAAAGAAAAAGCATATTTATTCCTTTTATAAAAAAAAATTCAATAAACACCACCACCATCCACAGAGGTGCAGCCAACTTTTTAGAGGGGTTCTTGGATTTTCCCACCTTATCATGGTAAATGGCATCTACAGTTTTCTGCTAACATAAAACAGAGACCTGTCAGAGCAGATTCAGAAGAAGTCCACAAAAACAGTCAGTGTTGGAACACCTCTCCTCTGAACAGAGGCTGACAGAGTTGAGGTTGTTCAGCCTGGAAAAGGCTCCACGGAAATCTCAGAGGAGCCTTTCAGGGGCTGGTAAGAAAGAGACTTTTTACCAGGGCCCATAGTGACCAGCCAAAGGACAACGATTTTAAACTGAAAAAGGGTAGATGAAGGTTGCACATTAGGAATTTAGGCACTAAACTGGGTTGCCTAGAGAAGCTGTGGATGTGCCATCCTTGGAAGCATCCAGGCCAGGCTGGATGTGTCTCTCAGCAGCCTGGTCTGGTAGGAGATGTCCTTGCCCGTGGAACAAGATGAGCTTTCAGGGTCACTTCCAACTTGTTCTATGCTTCTGTGATGAGTACTTGAGAATCCTTTGAAAGAGTTTAGCTGGTTTGTCTTTTACACCCTTCTCACTTCCCTTTTCTGAACTGTGTTACAGCCTTCCCTCCCTCTCAGGACAAGGAGCCTATTACAGAACAACTGCCTCCTATGGAAGCTGAGCATTCCTGAACAGCCACCAAAGGGGACATGTCTGTGACTGAGCTCTGGTTCAACAGGTGAGGGGAATAAGGGGAGGAGAGGAAAATGCATATAAACTGTCCTCTGAGCAATGAGATAATTTTCTGCTACAGTCCATTAAATATATTCACACACAGTGAACATGAACATACTTCAGTGAGTGTATCTCAGTGACACTGGCAATTTTCAGGGGCATTTGGGGATATGTATACATTGAAAAATATGACTGCAGGTACATTCACAAAGACTTCCATTCACTGATTTTAGCTCACATCTGCTCATATGTTTTTAAAACAACACTTCAACATCTTGAGGCAAATCCTAACCCCAGAGCAAGATGTGGTGCAGAGGTGCCTGTGCTAAGAGGAGGTGGAGAAGTGCCACTGTCTTAGAGCAGCATTGCATGGGCATGAATTCCATGTGCTGAAGGGGAAGTAATTAATTCATTACCTGCATCACTTAATTAATTGCATCACTCCAACACCCAAAATTTCACTCCAAATTCACTTCTGGTCTAAAAAAAACCACTGGTGAGTGGTGTAATCCAGCCTTTTGCATGGTGTAGTTGAAGAATACAACTTTATTACAGGATGGGAAGTATGGAGAAAACAGGCAAATTATTCATCTAGATAATTGTGATGGGTTATAATCTATAAGGTTCTAATTTTAAAATTTATTTTATCTAGATAACTATGATGGGTTATCATCTATAGGGTTCTAATTTTAGAAATCATTTCTACAATTTAGTTTTGCATGTATTTTCCTCTCACACCACCTCGTGCATATCTTACCATGCCATTTTCCATATTATTTTATTCCACCTACAATTTCCTTGCAAGGCTGCTGAAAAGAGCAGGCTATATGAGATGAAGGAGACTGCTGTTTGCTCGATTTTTTTTTTTTTGCCTCCCATCAGTTTTTGATTATAGTTAATTAATTTTGCAGTCCAAACACATTTCTCAATTAAGTGCATTTAAGTGTAATCTCCTACTCTGGCTTCTCTTCTAATATCTGAGCACCCCACGTTCTACATTAGCATGTGCTTAAGTTCTGAACCAGAATTTTTTTGTAAAAGCAAAATCGCGTCCAGCTCCTTTATCAATAGTTTTGCCAGGCCAATGATTGCTGTCACTACAGAGTGAGATCAGAGCTGGAGCCAAGCAGATCCTTCCCATTGTATTTCCAAAGTGGACAGATTGATTTTGACATCAGGAAAAGGAAGAGCATACAGAACTCCATATACTACCTCCTTGAGGTAGACAAGCTTAAACTTAGTTGTTCCTCTCACTCAAATGCAATTTACTATCCAGAGGATGATATTTTCTTCAAAAAGCAATAGCAATGATGAAGGGAATAAAAAGAGATGCCAGAAGCATTTGAGAAACCCACAAGGTGAGAGAAATGGAGGCAGGAGTGTCACCATTTTTCCATCTCTGCCACAGATCCAGCAAGGGCCATTCCATGGTTAATTCACTCCCATACACTCCTCACTCAGTCACCCGTAGTGATGCTCCTGAAGACTCAGGCTGCAAGCTAAGTTTTCCTGGCAGCTGGCAGGACTATAGATAGCACTGAACTTACACTTCTCAGAGATTTTTGAAAGCAAAGCATGACCCTGTGTGAATCTAAAGACCCACAGTGCTAGGATCTATAGAGCAGAATCCATCAGAGCTTCTACTGCCTCCTATAACAATCAATATTCTTCTACAGAATGATTTGTTTAAGATGAGGAAGGATTTTGTCTTGACAAGAAAGTCTACAACAACGTGTGAGGATGGGAGTAAAAGCTCCCTGGGGTCCCCATGTTGTGTTGCATCTCTTGTACTTCTTAAATCCTCTGCTGGGAAAGAGAGCAGGGGCAGGAAGTCAAAAGCTTTAGGGCTAAAAGGTTTTCATGAAAAGATCCCCTCTACAAGACAGCTGTGTCATGCTCAAGAGTCAGGGGTAAGAATTTAATTTCATTTCATCCCTAAGACCCATATAAGTCCCTGTGCTACAACACATTTTACTACATCCTCCCCCATTTCTTCACTCACCACAGAGGAATGGAGCAGAAAAGAGTGTGTTTATTTCTACTAGAGTGTTGTCATCCATGCAGTAAGTGGACTCTGGGGAAGCCTTGTTCCATAGACATTGCTTGGGCCCACACTTGTGATCTATTAATACCAAGAAAAGCAGCAGTTCCTTGCTCAGCACAAATTCCTTTTATGACACCAGGATAGAGCTGCACAAGTGCCTGGATTAAATCTTCAGAGTCTCAAACCAAAAAGCAAAACACCTAACTGAAGAGCTAGCAAGGTTGTGTGGCAGGTCTGTCTAGGGGATCTTTGAATTTCCTCATGGGAAACTTCTGTCCTCAAAGATTATCCACCACACAGTTAATTTCACCTTTTGAGAACCTTCACCTTTTGAGAACCTCACCGTGGCTACAGTTTTCATGGTGGTCATGGAATGAAGCCATTTTATTGCTGGTGTTTTTCAAACACTGCTTTCACTGAAGCTGAACAACTCATTTCAGATGCAGAGTGACCTGCAGGAGCTGATCTAAGCTCAGCTTTACTGGCCTGGCATGGTTGGCAGTGTCCCTGCCCCAGCCCAACTACAGATGTGCTCCACACCTCAGAAGGGAGAGAAAGATCTAAGTTAGCATATCCTCTGTTAAAATCCAGTTTTATTAGCTTGGTTCTCATTTTCTCTTACTCTTCTGTGTTGAGATGCAAGAACAAGTTCCCACTCAGACATAATCCTCATGCCAAGGTTATCTCCAGCAGGTGTAAATGGAAACTTCAGCTCCAATGTACCTTGCATTTTCAGGCCATAATGCAGGGATTTGGGGATGAAGCAGCTGTAAGAGACAGAACTCAGGGAGGTAACACAAATCAAGACAAGGCCACCACTGACTCCTTCCAGCAAGGTGGGATCAGAGACACCCTATGTCTTGCTCTGGTTAGGCCAGGGCAGGTATTTCATCTTGGGTGGTTCCAGAATGGAGCTGCAGGGCTCAGACATTTTGCCATTCCTGAACAACTGCAAAGAAATAGGATTGCTTCAATTTCTGAAACCTGTGTTCTGTTTCAGAGCTGCTCTGAGGTGTTCACTGTCCCTCAGCTGCCAATTCAACCTCTTAAATTATGGTTTAAAGCTCGAGTGACCATAAAAAAAGCCAACATAAAACACTCCTAGTTCAGCCCTCTAAATAAACAGTCCTAAAAGCACTGAGGTCAGCTTTGGATTCCTCACAATCTGTGGCATTGAAAGATAGAAACTTTACAAGGCTCTTCAAATCCATCTGGTAGCAGGACAGGAATGTAAGGGCTTTAAACTACAAATGTAAGATCAGCATGTTAAGATCTAGAGAAGATTTCCATGAGTGCTCTGAGGAAGTGCTCAAAACCAGGTCATGCAAACTTCACATACCTTGAATCTTCCTACAAATCATTTCTCCCTTGGGTTGAACCCAGAAGCTTCTAGTTTGTTTAACTGCTGCCAGTTAAAGCACAGGACAAATCAAACAAATAACTACAACTTAACTCTCCACAAATGTGTCAGCAAGGGGAAGGAAAAAAAAAAAACAGCTTGTTCATGACATATTCTCACAAATGGACATTTCTATCTGCAGAAAAGGCAGCTGTAATGTTTAGTTTTTAATGCCATTCCATAGTGCTTAAACACCCAAACTCAATGCTTTGTTTGCCTGCGTTATTGCCTCAAGATGTTTGGCAGCCGCCTGTAAATTACGCACAATGCCGTACCTAATCAATTAGCACTTGGTGCTTTCCCATCTGAGGACGTGACATCCCTTTTCCTTTGAGAGTTAGGGTTGCACTAGGTTGCACAGAAGTCCCAGCCAACACTCCTCCCTTGGGTAAGGAGGTGATTGTCACATTCTTATCGAGGCTCAATCAACTCAGGTTCCCATTGGATGCATCAGCTCTTTTTTACCAATAACCAAAGACAATTTGGAGAAGGAGTCCTGCCTTTCCAAATCAAACTTTCTGTGCCGTTTTCACCTCAAGTTTAGTCGTTTCTGAAGCCCCAGGTCTGGCCATCTCTTACCACAAATACTCAGAACTCAGGCTTTGGGCAAATCGAAAAGATGGGTTTTCATGAAGGGCTTGTGGCAAGACAGGATGTGAATTCAGACAGTCCAGCTGTGGGAACAGGACTGGTTCAGAGAAAACATTTCTTCCCACCCACAAGAAGACCCACTCAGTTGCTACATCTGTCTAAAGTAGCACATTGCAATGACAAAAATCCTCCTGATCCAGCTTTGTTGGACATCTCCCTGGAAGTGTCTACTTCCTTAGAATCTGATGGCAAAGCAGAAAAATCATCTGTTTACTTTAGCAGCAACAGCTGTACACCAAATAATACTATGTTTTAGGAGAGTTTGACTGTAGTGGAAACACACTGATAAGTACTTTGAGACATGCAAATAAGGACATCCCTTCCATCCAAACAAAATATCCACAGCATACTATGAGATGCCAAAAGAGCCCAGTCAGATATGATCCTGCCCCTACCCTGCACATGGATAAATAATAAGCTATTTGGCCTATGATTTTAAACATTTTGTGCAAGAACAGAAAAAAGGAAGGTAGGGTTTTCTAAGGAAAGTGCAGTAGGCATTCTTTATTAGAGAAACCCAGAGAAAATAATGATCTTTCACATATATAGGAACACAGTTCCTTCAGCTGATAGTTTACATGTCTTGCTCTCACAGAAAACAGGGCTATCCCACTGGTGTTTACAGTTCTCAGTGTGTGATATGAGAGAAAGCTCAGATCCTCTCTCTGATTTGGGTCTATTTATACCTTAAGAGATCACTAAAACAGAGACTATCAGAGGAGCTTGAGAGTAACCAGTTTTAATAAAAGTTATCACAGCTTGGATGCTCAGTGTTTATGTCATGACTCTAAGAAATGTGAACAGAGAAACATTTGGGAAGGCTGGTCCTGACACTGCATAGCCATACCCATCTCTCAGTTATGGATGGCTTTATAAGTTACATTGGTTCTCTGATATCCCAGGAGAAGATATCCAAGGATTCAGAGTTCTTAGGTGATATTAGGGATTTCCACTCACATATACCCTTGATTTTTCACAAGGCTGGAACAACCAGTGCATCTTTCTGCCCTTTATGTTCCAAGGCACATCATGCACCCAACCAGCAATTAGCTACCATATAATACACATATATAACAGTGTTAACAAAATCACTGTAGTGCCCCAACCCACTTTTTCCTGGATTTCCAAAGAACAGTTGTTATCTAAGAGATGCCTCATCACTTGTGCACAGCTCCAGCCAAGAGCCCAGAGGGTGCCAAAGCAGACACGCCACAGGCACTTGCTACTGTGCAGAGGAGCTTTGTGTCTGTGCCACTGCAGGGACTGAAACAGCTCCTGCAGCTACCCAGAGATACCAGATCACAGCTGTGGAGCTGCAGCCTGTTCCTGCCCTTGCAGAAGCAGGTACTGGATCGCCCTAGGGAAAAAAAAAAAAAAAAAAAAAATCTGTGTGAGATGGCATCCGAAGATATTTCAGCGGGTGTTAATCAATGGAAAGGCAAGAGCACAAGTTCAAGAGAATTAAGGATGAGTGTTGGGAGCAGGGAGATGTCACACAAGTAGTGCTTCAGCCAGAGCACTGCCAAGACCTTTCAACAGCACTGGTGAAGGTAAATGTTGATGTTTTGGAAAGGAAAGGGCTCAGTCATTTGAGGGAAGTCAAGTTCTAAAGACCCAGCTGTAGGTCATTGCAATGCTCTGCTGAATTTTCAAGCCTTATCTAGTCTATGCATTTCACACCCTCAATTTCCACCTCAGGGCTTGTTGAAAATAGGCTGCAAAACTGAAGTTCACCTAAAACTTTCACAGGGGGATTTCCTACATTGAAAGCATAGAACCACAAAGAGGTCAGGCTGATTTTTCATAGCATGAAGCCTTGCGGTTCTGCACAAACTGCTGCTCTTTCTTTTCAAATCATTGCTTGCCAACATGCTCCAAACACCATAAGCATCTAAAAGAGATGCTGTTTGGTATCTCTGACACTGAGAAAGACTTAGTTTGGTGCACTCTAGACTACAAAAAAGACAAGACAGCAGCGACCCATGTGCTGCTCCCCTGCTGTAGATGCAGCTGCCTACAAAGCCGGCAAGTTTCCTTTATGAAAGAATCTCACACACTTGATCCAGTGACTCATTGCTAAGGTACTTTGTTTGGACCCAGGGCCATATCTAAAGGGACCTCCACCACAGCCCACAGGATGACCCTCCTGTCCACTACCAAGTGACCACCAGATGTGATTGCAACACAAGACATCTGGGCAGAATTCATTAGCCTGATACCATCTGGCTGCTTTCAGATATTCATTCTGCAGCCTAGTTTCAGCTGTGTCCTACTTTCAGATGAAAAGCATTGTGCTCTCTGGTATTAAACATACTCACTGGTGAAAAAATTATGTGGCTACAACCAAAATAAGCATCTTCTGAAGTAATGAGACACTTCACTACCAGAGCTCCCTTCTCACTGGACCATTTCACCTTAGAAGAGCAAACTCAAGACTATTATAAAAGTCAGTAACTTTTAGGACTTCTATCCCCCTCCCTAGTTCTTGGAAGCTACAATAAATTTATCTATTAGGTTGTCATCTTTAGTTGATAAGTTCATGGACTGGCTTAACTTTTCACATTATATCACGACTCAGAGATCAGCACCAGCCAATTGCACAAAGATCTATTAACAGTTCACAACCTGGTTTCTTAAGAAAAGCAAGGCTTGTGGTATCAAGTGAAACACCTGCTTAATTCCTCCCTCTTCTCCCCAACATCCCTTATAGCCCTTTGACAAATCTTGCAAAAATAAGAGAATAAAAAAATCTCCAAATGGATTCTCTTCTCAAGGCAAGAGAAAAGACAAAACTGAGACAGTCCTGTAAAGTTAGCTCTTTAATCCAGGGAATTTGTGTTAGAGAGTAAAAGCCTATTTTAATATTAATAAGGAGATACTAATCAGGAGACATTAGGGAGCCCATGTCAGAGTTCATTTGCCCTTTCTATGCACTTCTGTGCACTTTTCTCACAGCAGTTATGGAACAAGTTTGCCTTCCCTTGACACAGCCAGTCTATTAGGGAATGCAACATCCAATGCAAACATTTCCATGTCAGCTGCTGCTATCTCTCAGTTCTAAATTCATCCTTTGTAAAACCATCTGTAATGCTGCTGTAGCTGGATTTTCTATTCTCTGGCCTAGTTATCCCAGATAAGGGCTTGCAAGGCTTCCAGTGCTAATTTGCAACAGGAAAGGGAAATTACAGAAAGAAATTGCAATAAGAAATGCAACAGCATAACAAATTGTGTTTTTCATCTTACTCTGCTCCTTCACTTTCTTCTGGGGGAAGAGACCTTTTAGTGTCCACTGGGGAAAGGAGAGAGAAGGAATGGGAGCTGCTGGGTTTAGATTTTTTTAAACCAGAGCTGTTAGTCTTCTTCCAATTCTAGACAAACAACACTTCAAGTACAGCTTTCTCCAACAGGAAAGCCAAGGCACTGAACTACCATAGAAAAGCAAAATACCCCTTCCCCACCAAGACATATGCACAATGATGAAAGAAGTTGCAGTAGGTCCTCACATAGATCTAAAGGAGAGAGCAGGCAACATGAAAATTAATTTACATGCATACAGCCATGGGAAGTACAGGGTAGGAGGGAAGATGCCACCTCTTTTTTGAGCCATGGTTCTGAGCAGAAACCTGTAAGTAGGAAGGAAACACAAGTGGTCTCTCAGAGAGGTTCAAAAAAAAGGAGGAGTTCCTTGCTTGGCTTCCAAACTTGAAGCCTTTTACTTTGAAAAGGAGGCAGCACCTCCCTATGTGACTGTGATTACAGTCAGGGATAAAAAAATGCTATTAGTGCTATTGCACTAATAACAGAAATTGCTCTCTTGCTGGTGGGACAAGAATGAGACAAGATCTGATCATGCTTGCACAATGCTTGAGAGATGAGTGCTCCAGATAGAAAATCATTTGGCTGAACTAAATCTGAACCAGGCATCAAAAAGATCTGAAAGCTTTAAGAACATTGAGAAGCATTCCAGAGCATGGGGCCTGCAGAAAGTGCTTATGAGCCCCACTCTTCCTTCTCCTGTTTACACAAATTGACTGTTACATTTTCTTCAGACAAAAAAATACATCTGCCTCAACTATGATGCCAAAAAGTCCTTCAGCACTTGGGCAAAACATCTCTATATGACAGTTCTGCACTTGGAACAATTATTTATAGATTAGCAAAAGAAGCATGAAGTACTTAGAGGCATTTTTAAAGTCCTGTGCTTAAGATCCTGTTCCTATCTATCTCTAACAAATAGAAGTTAATTGCACATTCATATTCCCATGGTTGTAACACAGCCACACAACTGGAAGCTTTCTGCTCCAAAACCAGAGCAACTAGGTTTAAAAGACTGTGTAGGCTTCAGCTTCATCAATATTTTCAAAAAGTAGGGGTTGGGAAAGCAATTCCTTGGGGAAGAGAGGGTCAGGTTTAAGCCTGCAATATTTGGCAACTCTCAGTCTTATTTTTGTCACTGGTTCAAGATTCCTTGAACACTAGGACTCCATCTTTTCACTAGTACAAAGTATTCCATGAGTACTTTATGCTTTACAATGGGCATCCATGGAAAAAAGCCAAGTTGGGCCCCTGGAGAACAGCTTTTCCATGTCTTATTTACTCATCTGATTTTTTTTTTTCCCTTGCATAAAAAAGGTGTCATCAGAAACCTGCAGAAATACCAGAGGTAATTCATCAGCACACCAGTGGTACTGGGTGCATGCTATGAATCACTCGGGAAAAGTTATTCTATAAACAGCTCCCCTCTATCCTTAAAAAGCTCTCACAAACTGCACTTGGCGAGTCTGTTTACAGGAATTGTTCTAACACAAACCTCAAATAAAACCCAGACACCTTCACTTTTGCTTTAAGAGAGCAATGCTCCTTTAGACATCACCTCAGGCAGAGAGCAGCTGCTTTTGGTTCAGTAGCTCTGACATCACAGAACTAATTGATACCATTGACAGGATTTGTTCCAAGCCTATGAAAACTTTATGAGGAACAGTTGCTTATAAACATGTCCAAACAACTGAATTTTATAGCTGGGTAGAAGAGCACTGGATGTGACTCAGATGATTTCTCATGCTCAGAGGTGTTGTCAGGGTTTATCTTCCAGGTGTACAAACCCTCAGCAAAGGACTCTGTCAGTTCAGTCCCAAATAAACATTCTCCAGGGAAGAGCCAAGCAAAGTTACCCCAGCCTCGATTAATCTCAGTTTCTTTCTCTCCTCTCACCCTGAACTTCCATTTTCAGACCCACCATTCACAGCATTTCCACAACCAATGGAGCAGCTCCAACAGCATAGGCTGCTAATTAGCCTCATTTACCTGTCAGGCTCATCAGTTTGTTGATTAATACTTAGAACAAATACATTTTCTGAGCTTGGTCCAAGTTTCTTCCTCTTCTAACAGGAAATATAAATAGAATTATTTAGGCATTACAAGTCAGGATGTCCTAAGAGGTCTGATAGAGGAAAATACAAACCAACTTTGAGCCTTGGTGGGGTTGTTTTATATATATATATATATATATATATATATATATATATATATATATATATATATATATATATATATATATATATGTATCACTAACAACTGCATCTTGTAGAAAGAACCTCCTTTTGTGACATTCTGCAAATAAAAATAGCTAAGGGAAGAGAGGAATCACAATAAGGAAAAGAAACTGGTAATCCTGGAGCTTGTTGCTAGCAAAACTAAACATCTGCAAGTCAGGATTTTCCCTGCTCTCACAGTATTGGGCTGGAAAGTAATTTTGGACAAGAGAAATTCTCCGGTATTAGTGTGTTACACTTCCTCCTAGAAAAGGCATCAAACAAAAATAAAGGCATTTTATTGACTATTCTGTCAGGTCAAAGCAGTCTCTTGAGCCTGAAATAGTTTCCCTTCTGCTTCCTGAAAAAATTCCCCTTTCTCCCTCTCCCTTGTGATTAGGCTATATCCACTACCTGAATTCAAAACTTCCAAGGGGAAGGGCAGTATTCTTCTTTCCTTCCTTGGGCTGATAACATTTACCAAAGGGATTTTATAACCCTGGCTCAGTGTGAAAGGTAACTGCATACTGGACACACTTTAAAAATGGATTATTTTGGAGCTTTACAATCTTTACAGCTCAATACTGTTCATGGGATGGTCTGGGTTTTAATGGATCTTGAAGATCATCTCGTTCCAACTCCTCTCCACGGGCAGGAACATCTTCCACTCGACTGGGTTGCTCAGAGCCCCATCCATCTTGACTTCTTTTTTGGTGTTCAGTAACTCAATAATTGCCAAGTTACATCCCCTATAAATTTTATGGTGCTTCAGCTGCACTCTGTCAAGACAATGGACAGTCAGGATATAGAGCAAAGACAAAAGGAATCACATTTATGAGCTTTCAGACACTTAGCAGCTCGAAGCAGTGGAAGAAATTGAGGCTGTTGAGACATGCCAGGTGTGGGGCAGAGAGCTGAGGTCAGACAACAGCCTTCTTCCAGCATTTCCAGGCCCCAGCTGGAAATCTCTTAAATCACAGAGCCTGGCTGGACTTGGGGAGCAAGAGGCAGCTGCTGCTCCTGGGATGCTCATCCCTCCTTAGCAAGAGGGAGATCCTGTGTCACATCTCTGGCAGTCACTAGCTCTGCCATTTCCATCATTTCAGGCAGCAATATCCTCTTTACTCAGTTTTTCCAAGAAGCCTGAACCAGCCTTGTACATGTATAGCTGTGCATGTACCAGGGACTCTTTTACCTCGACCTTCCTTGAGGAAGAGCTCAAATAATCATGATATTTCCAATGCAAGCAGAGCAGCTCAGACCATTGAACAATGGAGCTGCAAACTACTTGCAGAAATTTCAACTAAGTGGAGACATTTCAGTGTAGGGAGGTTTCTGCAAGTAACAGACTGACAACAGGATTAGGCTTCCATCCTCGTCTTCAATAAAAGAATTATTTCACATATTTCTCTAATCCAGGTGACACAGAGTGCCTTAAGGCAAGTAATGACTAAAACTGCATGGAAAGTCCATGAGACAGAGCAAGAAGAAATACCCGCAACCACACCCATACTATGCAAGAACTTCCCACATATTTCAATCCAGTTTGTGCCTTCTTGCCTGTATCTGTCTTATGAGGACCTGTGTTCAGGAATTCCTATCACTTGACATAATTCATGTGTAGAGGGCCAGAGGAAGGGTGGTGAGGTATTTTTATTTCACCCATCTTCTCTCCTACTCCAGTAAGTTTCTCCCCAGTTTGTATCCAGCAAGAAACTCACACATATCCCAGTCAGTAAGAATGCTAAGTAATCATTTCAGAGATTATGGCACACTTGCACACAAGCTGAGTTCTCTGCTCCAAAGAGGTGCTACCAGCCCAAACTGGATCATCACTCTTCAAAACCAGGTCTCATTTTTGCATCTCCAGATTATCCACTTTAGAAGTATTGGTCAGTGTTGTATCAATCCAAACATTTTCACTGATATCAGTTAAATTAATATCGCCTCCAGGACTCTTTGCATAATTTAATCTAAGAATCAGCTCAGTTGCTTGGTTGTTGAGTACTCCAGGCAATACCACTGATTTAAGGGTTAATTTGAGCAGATGCCAGAGGAAAAAAGCCCCCAGTGAAGAAAAAAATTAAATCCTATTAATTTAATAAAAAATTAAATCTTATTTCCATGTTAACACTCTAGACTACAATACCTCTGTAGGTTAAACAGTAAAACAAACCATTATACAGAGAGTACTAGAAGCAGATATTCAGGCAGGAACTGCCTCCAACATAAGAAAAAAAATTCATAGCACAGATTGAACTAAATCAATCCTTGTTTCTTTCTGCATTGTCATTTGGGAGCTACATCTTCAAGGCTGCAGTTTCCTAAAAGGTGAAGCCTCACACACCTATGCCTTTTTCACATAACTAATCTCTTGAAAGAGATCTTTAATCATGAGAAGAATAATTTATTCACCAAAAGAGGAAAAATCATTTTGTTGGAACTGGAAGATAAAGAGCAGTGGAAACTCTCAGAAAAGGAAAAAGGAATTGAGAAAAAGAAGAACTTTACAAAAAGGAACAATGGGTTTTTTGGTCTCATTCCAGAAGTTTCATCAAAGGGCATGGGACCACCACACACCAGTAGTCACAAGGAATAAGTCTCAGCCATGAGCACAAGGTCTGGAGAAGGAGGAGCTGCACCTCAGGCTGCTTAGGTTGTGCTTCCTGAGGTGTCACAGAGTGTCAGAACTCAATCCCAGGAGGGCTTAGGACATGCAAGACAGGGATAGATGGGGCTGGGAACACCTGCTAGGGATTTAGAGGAATGAAATTCCTCCCTATGCCAAGAGTCTTTCCAACAGGAAGAAAGCAAATGAAAGGCACTGCCCTGCCATACAGCAGCAGCATTCTCTCGAAAAGCTAAATGCTCAATGTGGCACAAAAGTTAGCTCACACAGAGAATAAAGCATGTTTTAAGAGAATGGGATGAGGGCCCACTACTGAAAATTACAGATGTCATGCCAAAACTTCCTAATGCTGGCGTCACAGGCAGCAGTGACATGATGTCCCTCTGGAATCTGAGTACAAACATTCTTCTCTTTCTTGGAGTTGCCTTCACACAAGGGGATTGAGCAGAGGCAGACACAGAATTTCTCGGAAATAACAGCTGGAAATGTGGATGCCATGAATCTTGACCGTCTGAGAATTCAATCAGACCAGACTTAACATGAAACCACCAAGTACCCACAAGACTCCAGCACCACTTGCTCAGGGTTGAATTCTGTTCACTTGCATACCAAGAGCGTGCTTCCTTCCCCCTGAAACTTGAAACGAAACGTGCCACTTTTAGCATCAGTCCCCTGGGCCACCAAACCCTTCCCATTTTACAAAGCCACAGACTGCTGCAGTTTCATCAGAGCTATTCAGAATGGCTGTTCTGAAATCAAGAACACAGTCTAGTTTCTTGAGGCTTCCAGTCTGCTAAGTGTGGGAGGTCATACACTGTCCATTTTTGGCCAGACACCTCTGGAGTTTTGCTATTTTCTTTCAAACTCTTGGGAAGATTTGCATTCTGATTTGAAACTGATCCATTAATCAACTGAAATGCCTGTTTTCCCTACAATTTAATTTCCATATACAGAGATGAATTCTTCCTTAACAAAAGCTATTTATTTAAAAGCCAGGGGGGCTCCAAGTTCCTGCTGCAGTATCTGTATGTGGTACAGTAGAGCAAACAAGGGGCAATAAGAGTGGGAAAGGGCCTGGAGTCACAAGTCTGGTGAGGAGCAGCTGAAGATGAAGAAAAGAAGGCTCAGAGAAAACCTTATCACTCCCTACAATTATTTGAAAGAGGCTGTAACCAGGTGGGGGTCTGCCTCTTTTCCCAGACAGCAAGTGACAGGACCAGAAGTGGCCTCAAGCTGCACCAGGGGAGGTTTAGATTGGATATCAGGAAAAGATTTAAGGGTTGTAAAGAACTGGAACAGGCTGCCCAAGGAAATGGTGGAGTAATTATCTGTGGAAGTGTTCAGAAAACATGTAGAGGTGGCACCTGAGGACATGGTTTAGTGGTGAATACAGCAGTGGTGCTGGATTGACATTTGGATTATCTTAAAGGTCTTTTCCAACTTTAATGATTCTTTGAATCTGCAGCTTTCCAGGAGCAAACCATGCACCATCACTCATTCATTGTCCCCCAGAAGGAAAATTTTTTTCAGATCAGAAATGCTTTTGATAATCTTTCAGTCCCTAGAGCCTGTCTGTGGCTCACAACAAGCCTTAAACAGGCGATGGGAAATTCCAGCAGCATGGGGAAACACAGGAAAGCCCAAAGGCAGCACCCACCCACCACCTCCACAGCTGGGCTGGTGTGACTGGAGCACAGGGAGGCAGCATGGACAGAGTACACAGAACCCAGTGCTCAGTAGACAAAGGCAAATTCAGAGAATTACAACCATATAAAGTTGGCTAAAACAAATGTGAAAGCCAGGCCAGCCATCCACAGCAGAGCATCTGAGGAAAAGGATCCCAACCCAAGACTCAGCTGTCACCACAGCAATTTTGCAGCCTGAAGCCCCAGGCAGTCCCCCAAGGAAGCAGAGGACACAAGGGTGGCTGCACAAACACTCACTGCCACCACTCACAACCTTCCAGAAGATTGCTTTCAAATTAGGGTAATTTCAAAACCTAGAACCATTGAAGAGGAAGCCACTGTTGTTTTTGACTGCATATCAGCATGTGTGCCTCTCCAAGATGTCTTAAATCTCTCTCCTTGAACTAATTACAGGGCAAGCCTATAAATGATGCCTCATGTTGTTTATAGGTTGCTTTCAGATAAGACCAGAAGTAATCACCCAGTTTCGGTACAGGCTGTTACATCATAAAACTTTCTCTAAGAAACCAGACTGTAATTTCCACTTGCAAACTCACTCATTAGCTTTCTATTAACTAATGGCTTTTACCTAAAGGTAAAAGGACTGTTGCTGTGGTTACATGAGAGGAGAGCATTCAAAGAAATGACAGAAAATTGCCTTCACATGGGTAAGGACTAGCAAGGTGGCATTTTTCAGTTCAGGGTACACTCAGGATTTCACAGAGTCATGGAGAAAGGTGCCTCCTCCACTCTCCTGCATGCACCAGTATCAACAATCACTTTTGATAAATCTGCTTTCTAAAGCCAAAGGCATGCGAGGCAGAGAGGGAAATAAAAAACATACTTGAAAACATTACCAATGACTAAGATATCAAGCTTTGCCAGGTGCACAATGAGAAGATTCCACCTTGGCAGCAGCCTCTGCCAGACGATACTGACTAATCCTTTCAGAATAACTGCTGCCTTCTCCAGCTGGTGTCTGCTCCTCCTTGTATGACCATTCATTCAGTGCCCAGTGCTGGATGCTGCCAGATGAAGTGGAAAAGCTAAAAAAGCAAACCAGTTCCTCCAGTTTGTCTTGCCCACTTAGTTCACAACAACTTTGATATCATTGTCACACTCTGTGGTCACCAGGGAGAGTTTTAGTGCTCCAAGATCATTAAGCCTTTGACAGCAGCATTTAGACCCTTTCTCACCCTCTCCCTCCTGCACTGGAAAGGGACAATTGGAACCCATTTGCTTTGGGACTCAAAGCCCTGCTGTTCTGCTGGGAACATTTGGTTACTTCACTACTTGATTAATTTAATTTTATTGCAGGCTGAGCTAGTGTGCTCAATAAATGGCCCTGCACATGTGACCCAAGTTGGATGGCAAAGATAGTCAAGATCATGATTTTGAAATTTAATCATATGCTTTACAATTTAATCACACATTTTATAATTTAATAATATATTTTAATTGCACCCAATGCCTTAGTTATTTCAGGTAGATTAGCATGTTAAAGGGTTATTAATTAGCATTTGAATTCTTCAGGAAGTGATTTTTCATTGCAAAGCCTTACTCAGTTAATTATTTTAATGTCTGGGGGAAAAAAATAAAAGTCCTAAGTAATTCCTCCAGTTGATTTAAATGAACAATAAATGGGTTAAAATTCATTTTTTTAAAAAAAATAAAAAGAAAAAACTGTTAGTTTCCAAACTTCTATTTCATTTAAACCAGAAATGGAAAATAAATGAAATATCAAATAGAAACTGTTTTAAGTGCTTATCCACACGGTGCATGAAACATCTTGCACCAGCTCAAGTGCACAGACAAGAACAGATCTCTCCTTTAGGGTACTAGGAGCATCAAGTTAAGTCAGCTCAAACTAGAAAGAAATGTTATTTCAACTAATCAGCACTGAATAAAGCTAAATTAAGGGTCAGGTGCTCCAGCTAGACCCATCTGAAGCATTGCTGTGGTTTGATTCTGCTTCCTTAAAAAAGACCTGCACTGCTCTCTCCTTTTGCACAAATTTAACTTCAGTAGGGAAGCACCACCAGCACGTGGATGGCAAGAGAGCTCAATATTCACACACAATTCAGATGCAATTTGGTTCTCAGCGACACCCCAGTCCAAAACTTCCGAGGAGGCATTTCTGAGAACCAGACACTCCACAGGGACTCCGTGGGAGTGAGCCAGCCAAAGGCAGGGACACAAACAAACCAGCTGTGCTGGAACCACCCTCCTGTTTTCCTGAGTCAGAATCAGATCTGTGGGAATATGACTGATCCTCCAGGACAATGACACAACTTTGAGGAGCTCTGACTGCTGGGTCATTCCAGTCTGCTGCTACTGCACCTGTGAAAAGGCCTGTTAGCTGGCCACACATGCCAAAATTTTTAGCTGTTTCTGAATAAGGAGATTATCATAAGGACCGCCTGTATGTACAGAGGGAGTGGGCACAGCCACAGCATCACAGAGCATCAGCTGCTAGGGCAGACTCCTTCAGCATGGCCAGACCTGCTGCTGCCTAAAGGACAGGGTGCTGTGGAGCCCTGGTCCAGCAGAACAAGTTTGCTCCTGGTATTTTTGCAGCCTTATGTGGGGTGGAACATCTGCACAAAGCTGAGAGGGCAGATAAACTCTTCACAGGCAGCCACGGTGAGAGGACACAGCCTCACACTGCACCTGGGGAGGTTCAGGCTGGACATCAGAAAGAATTTCTGATGTTTCTGAATTTCTGAAATTTCAACAGAAAAGGTTGTTAAGCATTAGAGTGGGCTGCACAGGGAGGTGGCAGAGTCAGCAGCTCTGGAGGTGTTCAAGAAACAGCTGGACACAGCCCTCTGGTCTGGCTGACAAAGTGGTGATCAGACAAAGGCTGGAATAGCTCAGAGGTCTTTTCCAACCTAAATGATTCTGTGATAGGAGTGACCATCAGTGCCTCAGTTTAATTGACAACAGATAGGCAGGAAGGACACAAATATGGAATAAGCTTCCAAAAATGTACACCCTTGCCTGAAACATTGACCTCCTCCAGTGGGGAGGGAGGCAAGCACAGGATTCCAGCAGAGACAGGCAGGACACACTGTTAATGTCAAAGAAACCAGGCAAATGGTTTGCACTGAGCAAAGGGAAGGGGCTGCTGAACAATTCACAAGCAGGGCTTGGCCATGAGGAGAGAGGGAAGAACAGAGAAATCCAGGTCTTGCTCACCCCAGGAAGCCAATTGTGGCAGGAGCAGGAGAGCAGCACCAGCACCTTCCCACACAGAGCCTCCTCAGTGGGAAGAGAGCCTTGGCCAGGCCACTGCTTCCACCACCAGCATCACCTCAGGAGCACACAGAGAGGAACAACCACTCAGATATTTGTACTCTTTATCATCCCACGAGGATGGCAAAAGAAAGCCCAAACTCCACATTTGTTCCCATCACCACTCCTGCTCCATTTTGGATGTTTTTGCCTAAGAAAGTACCTAATTTAAAAGTATCCTCAAAGAAACTCTTTTCAGTTTCCTTACAGGATTATTTCGTTGGTAGATGTGCAGCTTTGGCAGTATTTAGCAGTTTATAAGATGGTGCCTACACCTCCTGATAAATACAACACCCATCAGGTTTCTCCACCTTCTTTGCTCCCAGCTGGCTGCAGAATAAAAATGCCTTCACTGGGCCGAGAGCTGAGGGCTAGTCAGTGCAGGGCTTGTGACTCACATCCGCCCTACCCAGGAAAATACGTTCTTGGTATTGCAAGATTGTATGCAGAATGTAAGCATACAGTGAATTTACATACCCAGAAATTATATAGCAACACACCGTGTTTTACATACACAAAGTAAAAGAAAACAGCAACAAAGCACCAGTAAATAACCTATTCTCTCTTATAAGGAACACTTCTAACAACAAAAATTAAGGGCCTTGCACTCTTTTGCAGAGACACAAGCAGCAGCTGAAGTGTCTGGTGAAGCTCCTGACAGAGACTGATTCCCAAGGGCTGGGAGGCACAAAAATGAAACGGTAAGCTATGCTTTTCCTTGGACTATGGAGGAGCTGAAGGAATTTCATTTAATTACCAACAGAAAATAATCTCAAAATCAAACCAATGGCTATATAGATGCAATTAACATTGTCTATATGTGAAGGCAAGAAGGAAGTACAGGTTTGGTGATGGCAAATGAAGCCTTGTCCCATCATGAACACTGAGAAACCTCAGTTCTACAGGCAGGAGATAAAACCCTCAACCAAGACTAGATGTCAAAACAAGCCAGGGTTTCTAACCCATCCAGCTTCATATCCAAATTACCCTCACAGATGAAGGATCTGGTAAAGATGGCATAAATTACACCAGAGAAAAGGTCTTTGATCTCTGCTCTAGCATTCTAACAAAGCATTTGACCTTTCTCTTTTCTCTCTCCTCTTTAGGGAGACTGCTCTCTGGATGGTTGCCTGCTTACTGCTTTCCTCTCTGCCCACAGGTAAATATTCCATAGTGCACAGCTAGGAATTTGCAGAGGCATCTACAGGCTGCAAGCAGAATCTTGGAGCAAAACAGAACAAATGAATGCATTGCTTTGCATATACTTGCATACATTTCATCACAGTCCAAGGTTTGCAAATACAGGTCGTAACCCTCAGATAAATCTCTGTATCCAAAAGAAGTGGTTTTCAAATTTAAGGTGCTTCAGACCCATAAACCTTTACCTATAATGTTTATCCTGCCACACCCTTAAAAATACCCCACCATTTCCATAATATTAAAGATGACTTGGAATCTCATCCTTTACAAGCCTCAACCATCTTGCATCTGCTTAGTTCTAGCAGAGTTGACTTTCTGACATTATATAAATGAGATACCATTTTCCTTACAAAAAGGATAAACTAGAACATGTTGTTAAGAGAACTTGATACAAGGTGCAGTTTCCTCATTGACATCAAAGTCAGCAGTAGTGAGACCTCTGTGTGTGGTCAGGACTCCTCTGTTTGCCCAGAAATGCCTCACATTTACCAGACACTGTCGTGGTTAAGGATGCTACACCTCACCTGGAAAGCAAGGGGGAACAAAAAAGCCCAATCTCCATGAAGTTTCCCTGCACCACACTTTGACTGCTAAAGCAGGAGTGTTTTCTCATTACAGGAATCTTACAGATTGATTAAATTGTCACATCCAACTTCATCTTAACACGCTTAAACATTTCAGCAATATTTAAAACACATAATTAAAAAAAAAAAATCCACAAAATAAACTCATCCCACTTCCCATTCAAGCCTCCCAACTGCAAGTGAAAGCTGTGTGGCAACACTCATCTTCTCCAAGATGGAGAACTGCCCTTTCCACGTGCAAGCCTTAGTTGGTGGGTAAGATAAGCACTGTTAATCCTGGTTTACACACCTCAGCAGCAGCTGCCAGCACAAGGCAGCTTTGGTTTTCTGGCCAGGGATCCACAGATGCTTCCACACCTGCTGCAGCAACAACCTCAGTGGGAATCTGCCCAGCATCACCAACTGTAAGAGCCAAAAATGAGGGATGTGGGGCTCCAGGCAGCTCTTTAAAATGCTGTTTATTCTGTCCAAATGATACAGCAGTTCACAGGTCGTGGGAGACAAGAGCCCAGCCCACAGCCTGTCAGCCACAGCTCAGGGCTCTTCTGAAGCTTTCTCTAGTTCTGGCTACAATGCAGTATATACTTGTCATTACAGAGCGTCTTAAAACATGACAACCAATCGATACTTTTACTATTACCTATAGCCACTTTACTATGTTCCAATCACCAAAGGTTAGTGTATTACAGTTTAAACTAGAAATTGTTTTTCAGTTTTCTTGCAGTGAAAAATTCTGATCTTTCCTCTACTTGCAACATTGGCTTTCTTGTTTGCCTGTGAAAAGCCTTTTGTTTGGTAAAAACATCTTTTGTTTGAGGTGAATTTAGCCTTTGCTCTAAGTCATAAAAACCCCTTCCAACTCACCTGCTCTTTGCCTTCTAGTTACCCAGTAAGACTGGCTCAGCAGTTCTTTTCTCCTCTATCAAAACTTGCTATCCTTTCTATTCCTTCTTCAGATTCTACATTCAAAGATCCTTCTGTTATACATACGTGTCTGTGAGACCTTCTTATCAAATCCTTATCCTTCCCAATAACCAACCTTCAGCAGGACTTTACTCTTCTCCTCAAGACTGCCTTCTATAAAGACACATACTTGCCCCCAGAAATCTCTTCTCCCCATCCACAAAATATCTCGTGCAGCTGTGGGCTGATTAAACAATTAATGACACAGATTTCAGTCACCTGCTCTTATCCCAGCTTCAGCAGTGCCTCTGCTTTTGTCTCCTCCTGCCCTGGTTTTCCCAGCTGGAAGCCCTGAGGGCAGGGTGGGCTGGACCCTGTGGGTGTTTGTAGGGTCCTCACCAGTGTCACAAAGTTTGTGCACAGTGGCCTGGGAGAGAGGGAATGGGTACCTCAGCTCAGGTATGCTAAATACTGCTGTCCCCCATCTTCAGAAAATGAATCAATAGCAAATAGGTGCACTCCCAATGCCAGTATCAAATGCACAGGTGTCCACAGCCAGGAGATAGGATCCACACCCTTTCTCCCTCTTTTGCTCATTAAGAAAATCCTTATTGTCCATTTTTCTGACTAGAGCTACAAGCTCCGTTTATCATCTTTTCTTCATCCAAGTGCAACATCATGCACCGCAAGCACTCTCTCCTAATAGCACCCTGCAGACAGGACTTTTCCCACCAGAAAAGTTTCACTCCCTCCTCTTCTGGAGGCTCCTTTCCTCCCCTGCCTACCAAACCCCTGCAGCAGCCTCAGGCACACTCATCTCCCACTGTGGTTTCCTGACCACGGTCAGCCAGAACCACAATCTGCTTTCACACATGGCTTTGCCTCTGCTGAGCATAGCCCTTCCCCAGACCCACAGAGCTCAGGGAAGGGGCTCAGGCTGCTCCCTGCCCTCCTTCAGCCCCTGGTGGCCCCTCCAGGTGTGCTGCTGGCCCTGCCTGGGCATGTCACTGAGTGCAGGGTGAGATGCTGGGGCAGTAAGGGCACAGCACAGTGGAGGCTGAGCTTTGCTGTAATTCAAGCGCCCTTTGAGAAGCAAAACCTGGTCAGCAACTGATACATTCCGAAAATTACAGAGCCACAGAATCAATTAGGTTGGAAAAGACCTCTGAGGTCATCAAGTCCAACCTGTGCCCAAACACCACCTTGTCACCCAGATCTCAGCACTAAGTGTCTTGTCCAGTCTTTCCTTAAACACCTCCAGGGGTGGTGATTCCACCTCCCTGGGCAGCCTGTTCCTAGCTCTAAGCACCCTGTGAAGAATTTTTTGTCATGGCCAAAGCATAATGACCAAATAGTTCAGCTCTCCACACAGCAAGGGGATTGTCCTTCCACCACAAACCAGAAAAAACTCTTGACATATGTGCATTTTTTCAGCTAGAAGTTGATATTGTTGGGCAAATTGGGCCAGGATTTTCAGCTGAAAACTGTGAAAACCAAAGAAAAGCAGATGTGCAGTGATAATTATAACCGAAGACATTTACTTGGCTCGGAGATTCATCTGTCTGGATCATGCTTTCCCTTCTGCTTTCATGTGTGGATAAACTCAGTGTGACACCAAAGAAGGCTGATTGACATGGAAACAGAGCCCTGAGCATGTGACAAGCTGATGTCACTGACTTCAAGGGGAAATTGGGACTCTCTGTGGTCTTTAGCCTGACATATGCAGAGAGCTGATGCAAGCCAGGGACACAGGAACGACCCCACTGCAGCCAAGAATATTTATTTCAATACTGAGTCTAATTACTTGCCCCTTATGCTTCACAGAACTTTGGCCATGGAAGCAGATTGAATTGTTTCACAGTGAATTTTAGCTTTTGTTTTTGGTGCAATCACAGACTCATGCTGTTTTTGTTCTGCTCCATGCTGGGAATAACTTTTTGCTTCCAAATTAATTAATCTGCATTTTAATTTATAATATTATTTCATGCAACAGATTTGGTCAGAGTGCTAATTTAAACCCACATTCTGTGATGGAAACACCTAGTTATGAATACTTTATAATACATAAAAACCTTCTTCCATAACCCGATTTTCCCCTAGAAAATGCCCTACAATCTGATAGGAATTGTCCTACATGATAGTGGCAAACTCACCCATTTTTGCAAGTTTTAGTATGCCTTCAGCTAACTTGGAAGGATTTATGGAAATAATTGGCATCAAAGTTATGAAATGGACAGTGTGTGTACGTGGGGTGCAGCTGGCCCTGTTTGCCCACCTGCAGGATCCCTTCATCCTGGCTCTTGCATGTGCTGGATTTGGTTGGGAAGGTTGGGAAGGTTGGTAACACCTCTGCCTCATGTCAGGGACACCCACCAAATCTCCCCAAGGACTTGGAAAAGCCATTTATCAAAAGTGGGAATGACAGACTCTTCTTTCTGGCTTTCTGGGATGGGAGCCCCCAGCACGTTGTTTACAAGTTGGGAATCATGATCTGGTCCCCAAATAATGGGAGTTGTGGGAGACCAGACTCATCCAGGATTTTTCTCTCCTGGTCTAGCACTGTTTTCACACTTCTCCTTTTTTTTTCAGCCAGACTTCCTACAAAACCAGAACTTGTTTAATCATATCAGCCCACCCCCACTTCCCTGCATCCCCTTTTCCACTTGTGAACTGCCCTATTAATTGAAGTCAAATCAGACACTTAATTCCAAAGACTGAGATCCCCAAAAGCTGGAAAAAAAATCACCAGCTAAGGGGACAAGAGGAAATAAGCTCAAGCAAAAGCCACGCTTACAAAGTGGAGGCAGCTTGCACATATCAACATCTGTCCTGCTGCACAGCTGGCTGGGCTCTGAGCACACATGGCCCTCCTGGCTGGGAACAGGAGGATTTGGGAGGGAGAGTGGCAATAATGATGTGGTGAAGTAAAATTATAAGAAACCTGGAGCCCCTGTCTCTGCTGCACGCTGAGGGAACTGTCTGGGTTTTATTCCAGGTCAGCTGCACAGCACATGCCATGCATTTGTTGGAGAAACTGTGGTTTTGCCTTGCTCCACCAGCCCTCCTGGAGAGCTGACCCTTACCAAGTCACTGCTCTACTGGCAGATTGGCACCACGGAGCTGGTGCACTTCTTTCAGAATGGGCAGGATTCACTGAAGGACCAGGACAAAAAATTCCTGGGCAGAACCAGTCTTTTCCTAGACCAGATGAAGTATGGCAACCTTTCCTTAAAGATCTCCAATGTCCAGTTAGGGGATGATGCTGAATATTCCTGCATCTACAGAGAGGCTGAGAGCCACCAAACAAAGAAATCGACAATTAAACTGAAAGTATCAGGTAAGATTTTTTTTTATAATTTTTTTTTTATTTTGTACAGAGGGGTGAGTCCAGGGCACCATTGCTTGTTGATAAGCCATATGAGGCCATTGAGAGGGATTAGTTCAATTTTTAAAGCAATTTTTCACTCAGTTTCATTCTGTTCCTTGTTTTTGTTGGAAGAACGTGTGAGAAAGAAAAGATAAATCCTCTTTGTTAAGCTTTAGCACTTCAGGACTCCTAAAGGCAAGGCACCTGCCTCTTCATCCTCCCTTTGAGGAAACATCAAGGAATAATATCCCCAAATGTAAGCATTTGGTGATTCAAGGGTTTGTACTGTCCTTGATCCACTTTGCCCCAGAGGGACAGGAGAGTTAATTTCTCTGTTTGCAGGTGGGTCTGTGAGGCAGAAGTTTAATCTCTGGCAATCCAAAGTCCAGCTCACAGACCCTTTCAGAGGAACGGCATCCAGTTGTTATTTTCCTTTTCCCTTGCAAATGGACGATGTGGTTCTGGTGACATGGTTGGACAGATGCAACAAGAATTTTTATTTTTCCTCCTTAGCAAAATGAGTGACACCATAAAACATGTTTGAATAATACCAGACAACTGAGATAACATTTTTGAACTAGCTACAAGCATAGCCACCAGAAGGATGAGGCATTGAGTTTGACCAGCCAACCAACTGAAAAAGAAAATAAAAAAATAAGGAATACACATCAAAACAAATTATACATTTTTAAGGTGTCTTGCTTGAACCAGCTGGAAATTTTCATAATGCTCAACCACATAGGTTTACTTCTGCTTAAAATAGAAAAAATAGTTTTAAAATAATATAAACCCTTTAATATCTTTATTTTAATGCACATAATTCTCAAGAGAAAAATGTTTTCAAAATGTAAAGTGAAATAACAATTGTTCAAAAAATTTCAGTTAAATGTTTCGCAATTTTCAAAATGAAAGAAAAAGATGTTCTGAAAATACAGAATTAAAATATTTCCATCATCTAAATTTTGGGAGCAGTAGGGTGTCTTTTATATAATTCTGTGATCATACTTAAACTTCTAGTTTGTTTGACAAATGTAGAAAAAAAATAACATTAACTCTTAGATCAATTATCAGAAAAACAGAAAAAGTTTTAGGCTCAACCAATTAACTTTGATTATTGTGGGGTTTTTTTTCCCAGCTCCACCTATGATTGAGGAGCCACCTTCCCCTTCTGGTAAGGCAACACTGCTGAACTTGCTAAGTGTCTGAGTGATTATCCTGTGCTTTATTTTGTATTTGCAAGATTGGCAAAATGTGCTGAATAGAGAGAGTCCAACAAACTTGGGGTGCTTGTTCTCTGTCACTAAGTCTGGCAAAATGCAGCTGTCCCAGACTGGGAAAAACATCTCCAGCACTGAGACAGACCCAGAGTGCAGAGAGGAGAATGCTGAGGTGCCAGCAGTCTCCAGTCCATAAAGACACTCACTAGTGTGGGCATCATAAAAATCACTAAAAAACAAGTAAGGCAGAAGCCACTCGATTCTGGGAGTTAAGGCCTTTGTAAATTACAAATTAAAAAATAAATCAAATTAATAAATCAAATTAATAAATCAGAGAATTATCGAGGCTGGGAGACACCTACAAGATCATCCAGCCCCACCATCATCAACCCTAAACCACATCCCCAAGTTCCACATCCAGATGATTCTTGAGCACTTCCAGGGATAATGGCTCCCCCAACTCCCTGGGCAACTTATTCCAATGCCTAGAACCACTCTTTCAGTGATTATTTTCTTTTCTAATATCTGATCTGAATGTCCCCTGACATAATTTAAGGTCATTTCCCCTCATCCTTTCATTTGAGATAAGGCAGAAGAGACCAGCCCCCACCTACCTGCAACTTCTTATCAGGTAGCTCTAAAGTTAAACAACCAGATCAAGAGATCTGTGGGGTCCTTTTGCTAATAAATATTTTTTTTAAAATACATGATCGATTACTCCACATAAGCTCTTCTGGGAAATTAAGTTAGATTTCATCCAAAGGCAATATTGCAGATATAGTGCAGATGTTTTTATCTAGGTTTATTAATTCCAGAGAAGTTACTACACTAAGGTCATTTGTAAAGACTTCTGGAGTGACTTCAATGCAGAAGGGGTGTCCAGCTTCTAGATACCATTGTCAGTAAGTTCTTCCCTAAAAATCCTCCTTGCAATCCAAATGATTCTTATTAGTGCTACAAAATCTTAAATTGGCATTAAACATATAACACTTTGTCATATAAAATCAACAGCTGCAATTTTTATTTTACTCAGTGGGGCTGGAAGATATGATCTTTTACATAGCAATTATTATATTACATTTAACAGGGTAAGTTCAGCCACACTAGGATGTTACAGACAGATTAGGCTGCAATAAACTCAAATAGAAACTAAGAAAGAGAAATATTCCAGTGTTTTATCTCATGATCACACAGAAGGAAAAGACAAAACAAAACAAAACAAAACAAAACCAACAGTTCTTGTGCTTGATGAGCAAAAACCATTTGAAAAAATATAGGAAATATCCATTTTTAGACCCAAGATAGGTAGTCTAGCTGGCCTAAAGGTCTTTAAAAAACATGAAGTTAAATTCAAGATGGTATTGTGTGCATTCATATTACTTTATAAGAGCAAATAGAACAGGAATTAGAATATCTCCAGCTGTTACCTTCCACAGGATATCAGAAATTATTGAGGGTCAAACTTTTTAATGCAGAAGCAGTGGAAGATTCTCAAAACCAAATGTGAGTGGGTTGCATTTAAATGAGATAGTTGTATGTATGTTTGACTCAACCAAAACCTTCCTGCAACTACCCCTGAATAAAAACTATTTCTTATAATGAAAAGGCATTTTCATTGAGGAAGAAACAAATCAATTATTGGGACAAAAGGGGGGTGTTTCCCTTTGCTCTAGGAGTACAAACTGAATCACACCTTTGACACCTGATGGTTCTTGTTCTGCAGGATTTTGAGGGACTTGGGGATGAGGAAAGAACAAAATCCTAACTTTTAAAGTGTCATATTTTGCAAAAAGGAAAAATATATTCCCGGTTGTCAACATCTTTTAAAGAAAATCATCAGTCACAGCTCTCCCCATCTCTTTTTTTTTTTTTTCAGCAATTTCTTAAGAAAGAGAGAAAGGGAATCTGTATTATATTAGCTGTTATTTCAGAAGGGACTTAGGAAAATTAAAAAATGGCCTGCTGAGAATGAAGGCATAATATACAGAAACAGTTCTCACATTTCACAGTCAACCAGATCAACAAATACTCTTTTAATGTAAAACAGAAACAATTTTCATCTGTCTCACTATGGCTACATATCTGTTTGTTTGCTGCATGGATTAATTTTCCAAACTACTTTAAAGAGCAGAATTTTACTTTCAATGTGAGTGTTTTGCAAGACTTCTTCTAGGTCAATAAAACTAGTTTAATACTTTTTCTGGGAAAAATGAAAGGGCCTGGGCCTGGAAGAAGACACAAAAGGCCAGGGGATTGTTGTTACAACCCTACATTTATTTCAAAGCATTACTGAGGGATTACCTGATGTTTACTTGCTCTCTACACATTAATATCACAAACTCCTTCCAGGAACAGGGGGGAAGCACCCTGGCTAGAGATAAATTAATTACAGTGAGATACTGGCAGCTGATACCACAGCAATAGGAGCAGCCCTCAGGTATATAAAAATCAATGTACAGCCTGTTCTTCACAGAGAAGGACTTGGAACAATTACAGGAAAAAAAATCTTCTTTTTAAGTCAGGGGTCAAAAATCTCTTTTAACTTGTGTTCTACATCCAGCACAGGTTGAAGGTACCACCTGTGCTAAGGGTGATTTGTGCCCTGTGTCCACACTGTGGGTTTTGTACCAAGAGTGGCACACAGTGCTGCTACCACCTAAAGTATGTGTGACCCAGATATTTTTTATATTTATTACCATTATTTATGGACTCTTAATCAAAACATCTGTCTCAGGCCCTGAGTAGGAAGAATGAAAATGTATTTTTATCCTAACATCCTAGAATGGCTTAGGTTGGAAGGCATCCCAAGATCACCCAGGTCCTACCCCCTGCCATGGGGCAGCTCCCACTAAACAGCTGGCTGGTTGCTGCTTTTCTGTCAGGATTTTAAACAAGGATTCTCAGCCATCCAGAAAAGCTGCAGACATTGTTGCTGAGTTTCTGCACCTTTTCTATGAAAAAGAAAAAAATTATTTGTCCCAGTACCTTGAGACTGTTTTGTCTGGACTCTGTACAGACACACAAAAGGAGAAGTTTGAAAATGAGCCTGAATCCATTGTTTTAAAAAAGCATTCATGTAAAATGTGTCACGCAAACTTGTAATACGCATTTTTGTCAAGCCGTCACGTCGTGCTGACTTTCTCTCTTTTAATTTTTCAGAGCAGAATCAGATTCCCTCTGGAAGCCCCACGAATGTGCCATGTCTGGCTATGCTTCTCCTCTCTTTCCTCCTCCTGGTCCCCCTGGGGCTTTGGCACTTGTAAGAGGGGAAGCCAACCTTGAATTTGGGAAGTTCTCCTGCCCAGAGGACCTTTGTGGGCAGGACAGGTCTGTGGGGTCAGTGTGACACCTGCTCCAGAGCCACAGGAGAGAAGCACCAAGAGCTGAGAACAGAACAAGCATTGGGTGTTTACATCCCACATCCCGGTGTTCCAAAAAACCGAGGGCAGCAAAACTCTGAGGTGGCAAATCTGCTTTTGCATTTGTTTCTTGGAGCCCACTTTTAGTGCTGCCAGGATACACAGTTTATTTTGGATTGTGTGGGTTTGCTCTCATGACAGGATCAAAGGCTCACAAATCTCCAGGATCAGGTTGTAGCTGATCCTGGTGGGATTTTTGCCTCTCATCTGCTCTCCCTCAAGACAACTGAAAGGAGGAGTGGGGGCAGCTACCCTCTGCGTCAGACAAAAACTAGAAGTAGGAAGATACTCCCATTTAGTGAAATGTAAGGATGGAAACTTTGTGAAACTTCATTCTGTGGAACTTCAGCTTCTTTTTTCACTCCTAAGCGTCATGGGCTATCAGTAAGAACCCTTTTTTTCCACAAGAAATGTAGTATTTCTTCAGCAGAAGAGTGAGGCTGGCTGAGAAAGTGGGTAGAAGTTCAAAAAATATCCACATAGAGGAAGGAAGTGATGTATTACTACAGAATCCACTGCTAAATAAGCCAAAAAATTCAGAAGGCTGAATTCAGTGTTATCTTTTTTTGTCATTACATATGGCAAAGCTGGATTCTTAAGCTAGAACTGTGCAATGAGAAATCGTTACTGTGACAATGTTACTCCTTTAAAAACAGTACTCTTGGAGGGGAAAAAAATATTTAAAAACTCACCAGAATCATTGTAACTGATACCTATACAAACTAAATGGGTTTATTTCTGGAAATGTTCGATTCAGTAGCAGAGGTGTCCTGTGCAAAACCTGGGTCGAAAGGATCCTGTGTACAAACAATGTGGAGGAAGTGCAGAAGCTTTTTTCAGGCCAGAATTGCCACTACCTTGTTTCACAACCAAAAAGCATCCAGAGAGCAGAACTGGTCGTCAGCAGTGACTGAACACATCCCTCCTGCTGAAGGAGGGGCAGGAGGAATGATTCACGAGGATGCACACAAAGTCATTCCACCTGGAACAGTTGCACCTTGTTTTTTTTTTTTTTTTGTCCAATGGAGAGACAAGATTGTTTCTGCAAGGAAGGGACAGAATAAATCAGAGCTTAAAGTGGACATAAAGGAGACAGTAACCTTTGAATTTCTTAACTAAAGGCCCTTTCTCCATGGTGGGGAACAGAAACAAAATCCCACACACGGCCTGTGCTGGTGCTGATGGAAGCTCAGCTGATATTTGGCTACCCTGCATACAGAGCAGCTCAGTGGAACAGAGGGGCTCCAACTGCACAGAGAAATTTGACTATAAGAATTGTACACACTGTGGCTGTCTTTTTGTGTCCTCTCCTTCAAATGTCTGTCTCAGATTTTGTGTATTTTTCAAGACACAATTTGATTACAAATAAAAACTTGAAATAAAACCAAAAACCCTGATGGGAGCAATTGCTCGGTCTATAAAATTCTTTATTTGTATTCCAGTTTTTCCTACAGTTAAAGAGGCTCCTCTGCAATCAGAAGGTTTAAAAGGTGACATCTGTGTAGTTTTGTTGGCCCTAAAAGTCCAGACTGCCTGCCCTTATCTCAAGGACTCTATGAGTTCTAAAAATTTAATAGCCACTTAAGCAGCCCAGCATTTCTCAGGAAATGTGGAATCCCAGAATAGTTGAGGCTGGAAAAGTTCATCGAATCCAACACTTAACTCAGCCCTGCCAAGTCCACCATTAACAACCGTGTCCCTCAGAGCCACACCTACATCTTTACATCCCCCCAGGGTGGCAGCTCAGTTAAAGAATCTCAGCATTTTGGAGCCAGCTGTGTATGAGGATACGGGCCCTTGCACGTACCCAGACACGGCTCTGAAGGATCAGCAGGCAGAGAGAGACTGGAGACAAATTCCCTTGCCAGCAGTGCCCCGGTCCAGACAGCTGCCAGGGAAAAAACAATCTGTCAGGAGCAAGAACTTCAAACCATATCCAGTTTGTAAGCTAAAGTCTATGCTTTACGTCACAGCTGAAAACAAAGCAGGAGCCAGTGCGTTTTTGGAGCAAACTTCCCTTTTTGCAAAGGGTGCCACAAAGGCAAAGGGATGTGGAAACAGCACATCCTGAAATAATTTGCTCTAGCTTTGCTAATTGCATTCCCACATAGTGCATGTATGTAGCAAAAATGCAGACTGGAATTATAAAATTCCTTAATCATAGCACTGACAGCCACATCAAAAAAGACAAAGTCGCATCCTTTAGCCAATGGAGATGGATTTCTTTTTGGAGGTGCAGGTGTAACTTGGCTGTCTTCTTCCTTTAACAACATCCTCCCCTCCTTTCTCTTCTCCTTTTCCTTTTGCCTTTTCCTTTTCCTTTTGCCTTTTCCTTTTCCTTAAACTTTTTCCTTTAGCCTTTCTTTTCTAAACTATGGCCAGATTTTGGGTTTTTATTTCATCCCAGGTACCTTCCAGTTACACTGTACATAAAACATCTAAAACTTCTCCCTCTGCCCAAATTTCTCCCTTTTCCCTCCCCACATCAGTCACACAGCTCTTCCTATCATCCCTTCTAGATCAACAGGCACTGTATGAATGCTGATTTAGCCTATACTAATTACATACTAAGAACAGCATTTTTCTCCACTTTTATGGAATTAAAAAGGTGTTTCCATACTTTTTGAGTACGGAAAGAAATTTGACAAGAGTCACAAAAGAAAGTTGAAATAGCAAAAAACAAACAAACAAACAAAAACCCAACCAAAACAAAAATATTCCCACACCTAGTTTATAATTACTTTTTCTCTTCTTTTTTTTTCCTAAATTATTTTTCTGTCTCATCCTTTGAGAAGAAAGGACTATCAGAAATGTATTACTACACACAATACACTTAGCTTATGGCATAAGAACACAGGCCAGGCAGTTCCTGTTTCCTTAAAAGCAAGAATTTTAAGAATGAGGATCTGGAGCAAACAAATGAAGATGGAGGAGGAATTTCATGGCATTTTCCAAATTATTGCACTTAGTGATGCCAATCTCTTTTGCCTGCCAAAAATTGCTGTGCTGGGTTTCTTGGCCAGAGATGGGGAGAAGAGGCTGAGCCAGGGCATGAGTGGTGCAAGGGCAGGAGCAAGAGCTGAGCTGCAAGGACCCAGAGGAGCCCTGGCAGGGCTGTGCTCAGTGCTAAAGGACAGAACCAACCCCAAGAGCCACCTGCAGCAGCCTCCAGTCCTCCTCGAAGTGATTCCCCCAGGACACTGCAGGATGCTGCTTTCCACCTGCCCTGCTCCACTGGCATCCCTGCCCACCAGGTACTGAGAGGTCACTGAAGATGTAACGTAAATAGGTTTGTGATGTAAACTGTTGTGTAAATAGGTTATGTTAATTGCAAAACCAAATATGCAAATAGTCTTAAAATTGCATTTAAGGAATCCAGAGTGGTAGCACAGGGTCCTTCTGCAGAGCCCAGATGCACCTTTATTGCTGGAATAGAGAGAGAATTTCTGCTGCCTTTTTTTTCCCAGTAACCTCCAACAAAGTAGAAGAAAACTAAAACACAAGGAAATCCATTTCAGTAACATCTGCATGGCTAAAGCAACCTTGCAATTTCAGCCCCAAACCAGAGTCTTTTACAGGAATCCCTTTACAGCACAGCTGGAAAAGGGTCATTCCTGCTTTAGGGGGAGAAAGCTGAAGCAGTGCAATTTTTTCCAGCTGGCATTGTTGACAGATCAAAACCTGAGTCAAGATTCCTCACTTTGTTTTGTGCCAACAGCAGGAGAAACTTCCTAGCTACTGCTTGACACAGTCTTGGGCATTTATTCTATCAGCATCATAATTTCTGGGTCCTAAACTGAAAAATATTAGAAGTTCAATCATGTAAATGGACTAATGTATTCATTCTCAGAGTGTATTTTGAAATAAAAACCCTTGCAATAACTGCACAAGAACACAGACAAATCCAGTGTATTGTGTATGGAGCTAAAAGGTTTTTGTAATAGGCCCAGTATAAACATATAGGCTAGACTATATATTATTTAATTTCTACCAACTTTACCCCAAAAAAAAATTGTAGGACTCAGTGTTGTGAAAAGTTACTGAAAAAATTGGTGTTAATAGATTATCACCTGTAAATCAAGCACATTAAAATTGGTTTGTAAAGCCATGATATGAATAAGACTCTGATGCTTTCATGTTTTTTAAAATGCTTCACATGGCATAAAAGTTTTATACTTGAGTCCACATACTGTGCTGTTGTTGGGAAAATAACATTTATTTCCTTGTTGTATCATCCATCTGTTCTTAAATTTAATTATTGCTGTGATTTCTGTGTGCTGCTCTGTGCTGTGTGAGCACCTCCACTGACAAGTGTGAGCTGTGTGGCTACAGAAGGGCCTGGGTGACCTCTAAATGTTGTTTACAACTCTCCTTTTTTATGACTCAGATTTGCAGCAGCACTTGAGATCTTTAAACATCCCTGTTTATTATTTACCCAGAGCTGTACTTCATGCCATTCCCAGTGGTTATCTACAACCACCATTCCAATTCCCTGCAAGAGAAGGTTTCAGTGACCAGCAGACCTTGAGCTGTCCTTCCTTGGCTGGGTGATGACACAGGAAGTGTCTGTCTTGAAAGTTCCCTCACTGTGCAGAACGTGAGGAGCACACAGTCTGGACTGTGCCCAGTTCTTGTGTCTTCCAGAGTTTCCTTGGAAGCGAGAGGGATTGCTTTGAAAACTCAGGAGCACAAAAACTATGCACACATTTAAGGAGTAATCTCCACTTCTCTCACTTGCAGTACCTTGGTGGCCCACACCTACATATTCCATATGGCAGAAGCATATGGCTGATTATATGTTATATTAAAGAAATTTTTAAGAGGTCTTTGGACATCATTATTGCCAAAGAATGGCTGTAAAAATGATTTTTTTTTTCAATATTGGCAGTGACACTAGTAAGAGATAACAAGGAGTTAGTTTGAGCATGTTTTTCTAAGTTTACAGTGAGGCCAGGTTAACTGGTTAATGCTTTCCTCTGTCAGCTCCCTTTAGTTTCATGTGATGCAGGAGAAATGGCCCATAGAGAACATCAGCAGGAAATTAATGTGGACACATTTGATGCAGAATCATAAAATCTTACAATGGTTTGGGTTGGAAAGGGCCTTAAAAATCATCCAGTTCAACCTCCTGCCATGGGCAGGGACACCTTCCACTAGACTGGAATTCTCACCTTTAAATCAGCTTAGCCTGAGGGCAGTCATTCCATAGCCTGACACTCAAAAGTGGAACAAAGTACTGAAAAATACTGAAAACAAGCAAGAAAGGTGATTATTTTTAAATACACAGCAGGAAATCACGTTGCTATTGGTGCTGCAATCTTCACTGCAACTTCTGTTTCACCCTTTGAGATAGTCCCAGTTTAGCCCCTTCTCTTCCCCTCTCTCTCTTTTTCTGCAGAGATGTTGGCCACCACTGGAATCACCCTGGAGAAAATAACCAAAAATCAGCTCCTTAATTCTCCTGAGGGCTAAGGCTCACCCATTCCATAAGCAAACTTCCCCTCGGGCATTTGAAGCCACAGCAAGAAGAAAACCAGGTCAAACAAAAGACTCCAGCCCCGGAATGCAGGCAACTCTTAACTATTTGCAGGTGGAGGATTATCTAAGTTCCCACCCTGAAAATAATTAAAAGTGCATATTCACGTATGAAATACTGCTAGCTTGCAAAGCCACAGACACTTCAATAAACAGTGTGTTTTCTTCCAGGGATATTTCTAGGCCTGATAAAAGTCCTTCCCTATAAACCTTCATTTTCGGTCACATTGGTCATAACACCACTAGTGTTTAAATAAAACCCAAACAAGAAAATAAAACAAAAAAACCCATCTCTATCAAAAAAACCCAAACCTCACTGTTTACCTTTATGACTTTATATGACACTTCATTTTTTCCCAAGATATCTATATCACAGGAAGGAGCTAGAGCTTAAATGGTGTGCATTTGCTACTATATTTTCAGGGGGATAAATAACTGTGCTGAAGAAATGAATCTTAACAACACAGCAGAACAAATGCATTTATAGCAATGGAATTGGATGTCCTATCTATTATTGTGAAGCTGGGAGGAAGAAATATTTGTTTTATTCTCCGTATGGGTCCAAAATATCAAAAAAACCTGCCCTACAGAACTGTCCCACGTTCCAGCTGTCACACATTGTCCCTGGGTAAGTGGAACCGTGCACAGAACGTTGTTCTCCAAGTGCCATCTGCTGGCTTTCTATTCCCCAAAAAAGTGCCTGTTGTAGCCACAAACCAAAGGGTAAAAAACAAAAACGGGCTTCTCAAACCCCGACTCCTGTTTCTCCTTTTAGAAGAGAAAAGCACCACTGCCAAATCTGTGAACAAAGCAACAACCAGCAGAGAAACCTTTCATAAAACGGGGTTTGTGTGTAAACATCAACGAGGCAAAAAGGGACAGGCAGAATCACAGCTGAAAGGCAGCAGCTCCTTCCACCCCTGCAAGCACTAGAAAAGCAACTCGAGCAGGATAAACAATTATTACAATTTCCTTACAGCAGCACAAAGCTCTTAAATGCTTCCCAAAAGATAAGAAACGTCAGGAATCCATAAGCCAGGTATTGCATGACTCCTGGTGGAGGCTTCAAGAAGCCTGTTTCACTTCTTATTTCTGGTAGCATTTAGCAAAACATATTAATCATAAATTCCTGCCCAGTTGGCTCAAAGTAGCAAACCCCTCACCAGTTCCAATCCGCCCCATGGAAGGAAAGGAAAATCCCAGCTTTGCAGATAAATCTCTAATAATAATCTCTAAATGCATGTGGAATTTCCCTCCAAATTTACACTGGCTGAAAGCCAAGATGACAATCCTACATCTTCCATCAGAGTTAAAACAAGTTTCTTCTGATAACCAAAAATGAAAACCAAAACAAAAAAACACTTAACAAAGACAACCAAAAAAACCCGCACCACCAAATGCTTGAAAAATATGTTATCAGAGGTTTCTATTCAACACATTACTGGGAAATTAGAGAGAATTTTATAAATGAAAGGCAATTCTCCCTTAAAAAAACCCCATTCTCTGTCAGAGAAATTAAAAAAGAAGGGTAAAAAGAGTTGAGAACTGTAAAGACGCACCATCTGGATGATCCAACCACCAACTTCCCACAGCTGCTCACTGATGGCAACAGCAATTTCTTCAAATGATCATCTTTTTTCTCAAGGCACCTGAATCTGAAGATTGAGCATCTAAGGAAGCTTTGTGCCACACCACAGCTCCACTGACTAGGAACTGTAGATTTGAGAAACCTTAAATTCCAGCCCTCAGCCCTGCTGTGGTGAGGGAGTTCATGGGAAGGTTTAACCCAGAGGTGAGCTCTTGCAGCAGAGGAAGGCGCTGTTAACACAGGCACAGCTGCCCTTCTACCCTGGGGATTTCAATGCCATTTCTGTTGCGTGATATTCTCTTAGCACATTTCTTTTAAACCTCCTGCAGATGTGGGAAACACATGCACTTTAAAATGTTATTACATTTTATATGAACAATGACCTCCCATCCTCTGCTAAGCCTCTGTGTATAAAATTGATCCTAAAAATAACCACTTTGTACAAGTGAAGGTCATGAAGGGGTGTTTTTGCACTGTATTATAGAGTGGCAGTGTTTTAAATTCTGGTTCTTACCAACTTGATACTGAAAATTTCCTTATGAATTTCATGTATAAGCAAAAAAGTTTTCACAGAAATGTCCAAAATGCACGTTATGAACCATACCAACTTTCACAATGACTTAGTGTCTGTGTGATTCCTTTGTAACCTCACTGGAGTCGGTGATCTGCACAGGGAATCTAAAATCCACCAAGAAAACAGTGCCAGCACTGAAGTACAAATGCAAACCTTCTAAATCCAAATGTGATTTTTTTCTTTTGGTGACCAAAAATTAATCATTAGGAGGCTCCAGAAGCAAAAATGCTTATTCCCTGAACCCTAAGCATGCCCAACACTCACACTCAAGCTTCTCTTTGCTTGCCCCAATGTCACCCCACGCCCCTGGCAAGTATTCAGCCAGAAATGGCATTTGCCATACACCAACTCAATCTAAGGCTTGGAGATTCATTTATGAAGCACACAATTCTCCCTTGAAAATATGGGTCCACTTTAGGAAGTAAGTCATGGAAGAGAAACTTTAATCCAAGGTAAGGGGTGTCATTTTGCTTGTTTGTTTGAGAAATGTTGTGTCTTGCTCGATAGAAAGGTGCAAAAAACTTGGAAGAGGTGAAGAAGATTCTGCTGGATTCTATATAGAAAAAATATAGAAAATTGGTGAACTGAAAAGCAGAAAAACTACTAAAATGTACTAATGTAAGTACTAGTGTAAGTTATCAAAGGCAGCTCCCAAACAAAAATGAAAGGACAAGGTTAAGATAAAGGCAGAAATTTATTTATTTATACATCATTATTCCAGACATTCAATAATGCTTCTCAGAGAAAGCTTTATTGCCCTAAAGCAGAGGAAGTTATGATAATTCGAGATTGTTTATTCCATTCACTACTTGTCATACAAACAGCTTTAACAGGGGTGTTGTCCTTAAGAGTTGTGCGTCATGTCAGCAGATATTATTTTCTTCTTCATTTCAAGACCTTTTAAAACTATAATGGGCCAATGGATGGGTTTTTCAAAGTGCTACTGTTGTGGCAGCTGTGTCCTGCTGCTGACTGGTGTTTCTCTGTGAGAGCAGAATTCAAAATGGAACCAAAATTTTTTCTTTAATACTGAGTTAAATTAAGATGTAGAAGATGTGTTTTCCCTCAACAGATGACCCTGGCTGTTAGTTCCCAGACACAGGCCTGAGCTTAGGCACCTTGAACCATGCATTCAATCCTCTCTGCTCCCATTCTTCATCCACTAGGCATGTTGCCACGTGCCAAATCCCTACAACACATTTACCCTCAGCTTCTGAAAGCGCCTTGAGTCTCTTTTCGCCCTCAGAATTGGTTTGACATTGGTGTGTTGGGAAGACTTTGTTTTTGAACACATCCAGTCAGCTCTCTCCAGATGGAAAAGCTCAAGAAAATGCTCTCTGTCTCAGGCCAGGCTCCTTGTCCTCTGCAATCCTTCTCTCTCAAAAAGGCACAGAAAATCCTGCAGCTGGGAATCAATCAGCTTCATATCAGCATTCACTAGACTGTGAACTGGACAAGCAGGTGCAAATGTCTCCATTGGTCCATGATATGTTTGATACTATGTCCTAAATTTAAACATTTCTGATTTTATTTGCCAGTTAGTTTTAGCACATTCTTTACCATTGCCCCAATGCCATCAAAGATATGGTGTAATGCTGTTTCACACATAAACGCTGGGGTGGTCACCACCTTATTTTTTGTATCCACATGAGCTTCGTAAAAAGGAGTTAAGGAGAACACAGCACTTGCAGTTGCTGCCTGCAAAATGAAGCAGCACTGACAAAACCTCACAGCTCCACTAACCTATAAAAACTTCCTCCAAATATGTAATACTATCCAAGCTATGACAAGGTATTTTTGCCAGAAATACAAATGCTGTGTGAGAAACCTGTGGAAACACCAGAAACAGAAAAAAAACTACAAAATTCACTGATGGTAGTAAAATGTCTCTGAGTACAGTCTGCAGCATTAGACTTCTGGAAAATAAGAAAAATCTCAAAGAGAAATGACCAGCTGTAACTCACACCAGTTTTATGTGCAAATTCATCCAGCACTTAAGAGTATTACTGGGTGTCCAAGGCAGCTGATTGAGTACAACTTCTAACTCCCAGTGTGTAGTTACAGAGCAGTAGTTACACAGCTGTGTACAGGAGATTTTCTAACCCTGCACTGCACCACTGCTATCTGTTACCCACTGCACATTCCCATGAAAATCTATGTGGAAAAGCACAGATCCTACATGTGTTCATTCCTTTAATGACACATTTCTAAACTGTCTCCCAACATGGAAATTACCAGGAAAGGATATGGTTACTTCTTTCACACAGTGCTTTGCTCCCAGCTCTTTGATGGCTCCTGCAGTCCCAGCATAAGGCCACTTGCCCCCTTCCTCTTCTTCGTGGCCCACAGTTACCTCAGCACCAGAAAGCACCTTTGCTGCCAGCACTGGAGAAATGCAGCACAGGCTGCAACAGAAAGAATTGTAAGAGCAATTCTACAATGGCATTATTCCAGAACTTGCTCACAACTGACAAGATTCAAATGGACACAGCCTTGAAAATCTGAGATACACCACAAGGCAACTTCCCCTCAGCATTTCCTCAGCCCCTCCTTTGACAAACATCAACACACACACATCTTGAAAAAAGCATTTTAAAAACAGGCTACAAATGATAAAAACACAAGATACTTTTTCCAGTTCCAACAACAACAGCTGCACATTTCAACAAAACACAGGTTGTCTCCAAGCTCACACTTTCAAACAAATGCCATCCAACTCACATACGTACCCAATAGGTTTGCCTGCTTTGTGGAAGTCTTTCAGGACTCGCTCAACTTCTCTGTTCACCTTGCAATCCTTCCCATCAACAGCAAAGGTAGATCTGTCATAACAAGAAACTTACACAAAGCTCAGCATAAACCTACAAACGGAGATATTTGCCTATCTGCTGTGAAACTGGCTCCACAGGATCAACCCTAACTTAACAGATACGAAAAAATTGGTTAAAAACACTCTGTAGATGACCATCAATGCTTTAGCCAAAATGTCTTTCTTCTAAGGCTTTGGTCTGCCAGAAAGTCCCTTATTTAATAAAAGCATCTCAAAATGAGAATTATCAAATCAGCTTTCTAGGATTACTAAGAAGTTGAACAGCAATCTTTTCAAAGAAGAAAAGTATGAAAGAAGAAAAGGGAAGTAACATTCAGATTTCTCCAAGCCAACAAAAAAGCATCTCAATAGCAAGATAATCAGTATTCCACATGGCTAACACTTTTTGTTTCCTTTTTTTGAGCCAGCTGTTGTTTTATAATTATAAAGCAACAGGGGATTTTTTGATAGGCAGAGAGGAAGAAATAGAATAGTAACACTACAAGCACCTGAAATCATTCAAGTTTCACCTTCACTTCCCTCTGACCCAAAAAGAAACACCGCTAGGGGGAGGTAAAAGGACTTCTTATGCATTATGTAAACTCTTGAAATCTCATCAACATTGCTCAGAGAATTTAAAACAAGACAATGACAAGACTTGGAAAGGAGTTATCCTTATTAATTAGGAGTTACATATGTAGTAAATAAGGCCATTTAGGGATTTCATTGTGTGAATCTTGGTTCACAGAATGACAGAATGGTTTGTGCTGGAAGGGACCTTAAGGATCATCTCATTCCAACCCCTCTGCCATAAGCAGGGACAACTCCCTCTTGACCAGGTTGCTCCGAGCTCCATCCAGCCTGGCTTTGAACACTGCCAGGGATGGGGCATCCACAGCTTCTCTGGACAACCTGTTCCAGTGCCTCACCATCCTTACAGCACGCAGCTGCTTCTTAATATCTCATCTAAACCTACTCTCTTTCAGTTTGAAGCCATTCCCCCTTGTACTGTCACACCAGACCCTTGTAAAAAGTCTCTTTCCATCTTTTCTGCACATTTCCTTCAGGTACTGAACGGCTGCAATTAGATCATCCCAAAGCCTTCTCTCTGCCAGGCTGATTATGCACATTTAATTGTGACTATTTAGTTGCGGAATGTGATGCTTAGGTGGCACTCACAAGTTTTTGGCAGCTCCGAATCCACCGGGGAATATCACAGCGTCATGGTCTGCTGTAGTGAGCTTAGCCAGGCTTGTGATTTTTCCACGAGCAATTCTTGCAGATTCCACTAAAACATTCCTTGAAGAACCAGAAACAAAACAATGTGATTAATTAAACATTTGCACACAGAACAGTGTAAATAAAGTTTTGCAGAGGAAGAGGAGGGTGAGGAAGGGAGGAAGCAAGAACACTGGTATTTAGTAACTGAAGCTATTGATGGTTCTGAAGTGCTACTGCTGGGAAACACAGGCACTGACAGACTGTATATAATCAAGCCCAGAAAACTCATGTAAAATCTTCTCTCCAAGAAAACCACCACAGCAGGCATAAAGCCACTAAAGGCATTCAGCCAAGTGCTACAAGAGCCATTGCAGGCTGCTATATGTGAAGAATGCCTAACACATCACAGACTTACCTTGACTCAGCTTCAGCTGGCTGCCCTTTACTGTGGTCAATGACATGCATCTGAGGCACATCTGGAGCATACATCTGCACCTCAGCTCCCCCACGGCTCAGGTGTACCAGTACACTACAAAAATGGGGATACAACATGAAGAAAACTTTAAGGGAGAGGCTTATCTGACTGCTAAATCTGCTACAAATACTCCACAAACTGACTGAAAGATGAGGAAAAACACATATCCTACCAAAGCAGGCAACCAGGAACAAAAGCTTCCTTTCTCCAAGTCCCCAGGTGTTATGGAAGAATCCCACAATTAACATAGCCATTAACATTTAATCTAGGTCTAGGTGACACATCTCTTATTAATTCACAGCAAGAGTTAATTCCACTTAAGTATTAACAATTCTACTGTTAGATTTAGCCCCAGGAAAACTCAAGTGGTTCTGAAATTAAGTCTGTATTTAACTCTCCTGAGACTGAATCTGGAACTCTGAATTTCTACTTCTGAAGAGAGTCTCTCTCAGACTCATTGTTCTGGTATCACATGCACGGTGCTGCATCTTTGGAAAATCACTGAGTTCTACAAGAATGCAGCCTGAGCTCACAATTATGCTGTGAGAAAACTTCATCATTCATCTCTCAGGGTAATTCTGATGGCCAGAGACAGCAAAAATAAATTAAACAAACTGCTGCAATGTAATGGAGACTTTTTTGGAGCCCACAGTCCCACAAAGCAACTTACGCTGATGCCTCGTGGATTTCTGTGCCATCGTAGACCCCACAGCCAGACAGGACCTGCAGTGAGAAAACAACAGAGTACTGCAGCTGACACAAAACTCCCCACAGGATCTTGCACAAGATTTAAAAAAAATAGTTAACAAACAACAATTTAAAAGCAAGCTCTTACTACGCCAGTGAACACTATACTATTAGAACTGGTGTCACCACTTGACACACTGCAGAACAGGCATTTCCTATTTATAGCAACCCATCACAGGGCTCAGAAATAACCACTATTTATTTCCTGGCTTATACATTTATAGCACAGTTAATAAACTGGCATGTTACCCTTAGGAATGTTTTTATTGTGCACAGTGGATTGTTCTGAGTGTCATTCATCTTTCTTATGAAGTGTCCACATCCATGTGAAACACCTTCTCATCCAGCTGCACATCAATCAGAAGAGGGACAAAAATGCACTTTGAAGTGGCACTTAAAATAAACTGCTTTACCTGCTGCTGTATTTTACCTGAGCATCAGAGATCAACAGCTAAATAACTTTCAATGCTGTAATACAATTCTACTGTATTAGCCATGCTTTTCTTTAACAATGTGGAAATACTACTTTTGTTTATACACACCAGAGAATAAAAGGCACAAAGCAGTCAGCTACCCTTGCATAGGTGGAGAATCTGACAAAATAGGAGGAGAAAAAAATATTTTTAAAGCTATTTTAAGAATGACAAAAAAGCAAAAAAATCCAAAGATTTTCAAGTTCCTGAAAGTATACAGATGAACTCCTTCGGGGCTTTTTGTCTGGCTCTTTGTTCTGAAAGAAAAAATCCAGTAAGGAAGTAAATTTTCTTTTATCTTTTTATTAATTTTTGTTTTACTTTAATCTCTTCCTTCCTGGTTTTCCCTCAGTTTTTTTTTTTTTTTGAAGCTTGAGAGCTTTTAAACGTAGACACATGAACAGAAACTCACAATTGAAAAGAAACTCACAACTGAAAAAAGCTAGTAATGTCAGACTTGAAGGGACTTTCAGATCACAATATCCAGCTGTCTGCTAGCATGGGCATCACTTCACCAAATATCACCATCACTTCACCAAATGAGCAAGATACATGAATGCTCTTCTGTCCATGTTACTCCTGTTCTGATATTTAAGAGCTGTCTTTTACTTCATAACTTTTTATTTTTCATTTAGTTTAGACTGAATAAGCAAACAATAAACTGAGTTTAGACTGAATAAACAAGCAACTGTGCTAAGGTTATGCTCTGTGAGTAACACTTTTAATATTTTTTTGAAACCCAGTGAAACCAAAATACTGTAACATTATTTTTGTAAACTCTTCTATATAAAAACTCCCCTGTTATTTCAGTACCTGCTTGATAACAAAACTATTACCAAAGACAAAAATTTACATCACTAGTATATAAAATTACATTTATTTTCCCAGCTCTATTTAAAAAGCTGACTTGCTAAAATGACAGCATTCCTGTTGGGTTACTTTTTAGCCTTTTGGACCAGCATTCTGCCCCAAACAGATTTCTTCATGCAGGTAATGCCTGCTTATTCCTTTATGTTTAATGCTGTCTAGATTATGAAAAGTTCAAGCTCCAAAAACTGTCCACTGAGTTCCAGAGCTGTGTGTCCATTTGGGACACCATCTACAGCCTGTGTTTTCCTTTGACAATCTGTAGCTCTTCCATCTTCTTGCTTTCTTCTGTATTTGTAACACGTTTTATGCCCTTCCTGCCAAAAAGCATAACTCAGTTTAAATATATTCACAGCCAGTACCTCACCCAGAAACACTATAAACTAAAGTTAAATCCTCCTGGGCTCCTCAGCACAAAGGACACATGGAACTCCTGGAGTGGGTTCAGTGGAGAGCAGTGAGGATGAGTGAGGGACTGAGGAATCTCTCACAGGGAAAGGCTGAGGCAGCCTTTCAGCTTCAAGAAGAGATGACTGAGAGGAGATGAGAGAACTCATTAATGTGTACAAATATCTAAACGGGGGGTTTCAGAGGATGGACCAGGCTCTGCTTGGAGGTGCCCAGCAATGGGACAAGAGGAATGGGCATAAACTAATGCAAAGGAAGTTCCACCTGAACTGTTATAAACACATATTACAGTACTGGCTTTTCACAAATATTAGGGTGGATACTATATATGTGGTGCTGAAATGGTTTTTTAGATATAGTTTTCTTTAGGAGTAACATAAACTGATAAAGTGTCTCTGTAGTAAGTGAACACCTGCTTGGTTAGATAATATCCAATGAAGACACCTGCTACAGATATACCAGCTACCAACACCAACCATCTGCGGAAATTGAAGACCACAGCCCAAATTAAGACTATTAAGAAAAATAAATTAAAATTACAGCCAAGAAACACACATGCTCTAAAACGGCCGACTCAAGGAGTGGCCATGTAAAACAGTTCCTGGAATATGGAAAATAGTTTACAGAAAAGTTTGAAAATGTATGATGGGTCTGTGAATATGCACGGGGCTGATGAATTTAAGGGGTGTCTCCAAAACAGCAGGTGTGCTCTTGGCTGAATGCCAAGCACCCGGCCATTTATAACCTTTTACTTTATTGTTTGTCTCTTATTTTCTTTTATTAAACCTTTTAAAATCTATCAGGGAAGTGAACCTAAGAATTTCATATGAACCTAAGAACTTCTCTCCTGGGCAGTGACCGAGCACTGGGACAGATTGTCTAAGGAGGGTATAGAGTGTCCCTCACTGAAGATATTCCAGAACCCGTGCTCTGGGCTGGCCCTGCTTGAGCAGGGGGTTGGACCTGGTTTAACTGTGCTCCCTTCCAGCCTGACCCATCCTGTGGTTCTTCCCAAATCAACTCCAGGCCAACAATAACTACACAGACACCAATTTTTACATGCTTCCCACTCCTGGTCTGGCTTCCTCCGACTTTCTGAACTGCAAGCAGCCCTCTCTTCTCAAACTCAGCGTCTCTCCAGGGTTTCCAGCTGTCGCAGCCACCAGGCGAGGCTTTCCCAGGCCGCAGCCCCGCCGAGCCCTCCCCTGCACCGGCCCCACCGCCGGAGCGACCCCGGCTGCAGGGCCGAGGGTGGCTGTGGAGAGCCAGACAGTCAAACAAACAAACAAACCAAACAAATAAATGCACGCTTCTCCTCAGCGCTGCCCCGGCCCTGCGCTCCTCCATTACTCACCACAGCGACGCGGGCGGCGCGGCAGCGCCGAGCGGAGGAATGGAAGGAAGCGAGGCCGCCGGGAGCTGCTCGCCGCAGCGCGGTGCACAGGGCCGGGGCTCGGGAGGTCAGCATGGCTGAGGGAGGGGGCAGCGGCGGCGGAGGAGCCGGGAAGGAGAGCGGCTGAGGCCCACGGGAACCGCGATGGCCGCGCCCCGAGGCCGCTGCGCCCTTGGCGGCGCCCCCTGGAGGCGGGGAGGCGCCACCTCAGGCCCTCGTTCCCTTCCCGGCCCTCATCGGTCGGGAACGGCAGGAATGAGGGTAAAAAGATAACGGTGCGGGAATTATAGGGGAAAATAAGCAAGTTGGCAGACGGTGCAAAACTCAGAGGAGTTGTTGGGTCCTTCCAGGGCAAGGAGGGCCTGAAGAGTGAGCTTAATAAATCAGATGGACAATCACCCTCTGTACGAAGTTTAATATTGGGAAGTGCTGGATTCTGCTCCTGGGATGGGAAAATCCCAGATGCAGTGACAGACTGGGGAGTGAAAGGCTGAAAAGAAAGGTATTAAACTATCAGAGTGTCTGACTGGGGAATGAAAGGCTGAAAAGTATTAAACTATCAGAGATTGTCCAGAGGAGGGCAGTGAAGATGGTGAAGGCCTTGAGGAGAAGGCGTGTGGAGAGCACCTGGATTGTTCAGCCTGGAGGGGACTGAGGAGACCTCATCACAGTGAATTTTAATAGTTATACCTCTCCTCTATTCCAACAATAAAAAGTGGCCAGAAGATAAATCCAGAAGAGGAGAATATGCTGAAAACAATCAATTCTGGATCAGTGGTAATATTTGTAGTATCTTCATTAACAAAGCTCTTTCAGCATATGGCTTGAAAGTATTGCAAGGACAGACACAATTCTTTGTATTCAGGTCCCCCCCTCTTGTCAGCCAGTTCTCCCATCAATTCACAAAAACAGAGAACCAAAAGTTTCAGGTTTTAATGTGTTAATAAACAATATTACAAAAAAGACAAGAAAGGGCTTTCATATAAAAAAACCAAGACAACAAAAAAAACCACAACAAGCCATGATATTTGTAACATCTTCTCTTACAAGTTACATTATTGAGTTGGTAATGTCCAAACAAATTTTCATTACAGTATCTCAAGGCTGTCAATCAAACCTCAACACAAGTTGTAAAGCCCCATATATTTTCTCCAATAATTGCTGCTATGGGTCCTCATTTCTCCTCGTTATTGAAATCTCATCAGGTTTGGAGGTTACAGAAATAAGAAAACAGTGTTCCAGAAATATGTACATATTAAATCCAAGTAAAAAAACATTTCAAACAAGTTGAGACCAGTACATTTCCAATTAAGAAATTTTTTTTATCCTTTTTAAAATTCAGAGTCCAGTGCAGGAAAAGCCTGCACTATAAAATTTACAATACTTAATATGCAAGGCATTTTTAATAAAGAACAAACTTCTTCCAGTTGTACTTCTAACTTCACTAAGAACACTTTTATTTTCTTACTTGAAATCAGGAATTATTAAAAAAAAAACGAAATCAGTCAATCAAGAAATCAATGCTGTCAAGTTTACAGCCAAATGATACAGGAAATAGGCAAAGTGCCATCCATGGCATATCCCACATTTCCATCACTGCCTCCCATGGAACTCCACCACACTGTTAGGAACTGATGCCACTATGAGGGCCACTCATTCTCAGTGAATACCACTGCATAAAATAGTGTCTGAGGTTTTCCCCCTCTCACAAAGAGTAATTAGGAACTCAAGGTATCCTTATGAGCTTCTTGCATAAGATAATCACTGTCAGAATCCAATTCTTCTTCATCCTCTGGTGTTTCCTCTGCTGGACGTTTCATGCCCCGCTGCTGTGAAATGGCCAACGCGTATTTGATGTTGTAGATGTTCCACTCACAGCTGTAAAAATGAAAAAGGAAAACGTTGTTTTCCTCCTAAAATAAAAACAACTCTGAAAGAAAACTGTCTCAAAAGTTTTAACACAGCACACTGTCACCCCCCAAATCACTCCACGTTTTTGATTTGAACTCTGAAATGTAACAATACATACAGTTTTGAAACATCTTCAAAGTGACGCTGGATGCTCTTCTGAAGGAACTGAATCACAGGGAGCAGCTTCACTGACCTTGGATGGAGCAAATATGCAATTTACAGTGCAGTTAATATTTACATATGGAAATCTAGGACTTTTCTATACTCTGAACATTTTAACAAGCATACAACTTCAATACCAACTTTTTAAGATAATCCTAAAAAACCAAAAGCTCTGCTTTTGACTCTGCCCACAATGATTACACTCAATACAAGTAATATATTGTGAGAAATATTTTTTCTAATGTCCAACTGCATCTTGAAGAGCTAATTCTGCTTGCTGCAGCAATGACAGCTCCTTTCAGGTACTACAAGACTTCCTAAACAAGGAGGAGTTTGTTTTAAATTGTCCTTTTTTACTCTAGCAGGAACAAAAGGAGAGGTTTTGTTCCAGTCATTTCAGTCACTAAAACATTAATACCCATGTGGAAGAAAGGGAAGAGTTACACAATGCACTGCTTTTTAAATTGAAGGACTCCTTCTCAGATTACCTCTCACTTAGCCCATTTTAAATTTGTAAATTTGCCTGGTTGTGTTCCTAGAAGTCCAAAAATTCCGTATTACGGGTGGACTGAATATAATCCACAGACCAAGCCCATGTAGTCTGAAGTACTCTGTAGGAAGGCAGAGCACTATCAGCTATAATCACAAGCTAAGCCTGTAAAAATATAATCAATACCTGCACATCACCTTTCAGTTACATTTAAGATGCATAACTGTGTAAAAACACAATTGCCAAAATCTTATAATCACTCTTGAAATCGTTATGCAGTTACTGTCCAAGCAACTCAAGCAAAGTTTTTATCTGTTGTATTTGAAAAAAATGTTTCTGCAATATATCTTCACAAATCCAGTAATGTATTTAAATTCTATTATACACACGTTTTAGAATCTCTTTAGACCTTTAAAATTAAGTCCAAACTGTAACTTTTATTATTGGTACTGAAGCTGTAAAACTGAAGTGTTCTAATTGTAGTGCATGCATTATCTAGAATGTCAGTAAAAGTTAAGAAAAGCCTTAAACTAACAGGTTTTTAATTTTAATATCCTTGTCAGCATTTTGACTTTCATGGGATCTCACCTCGTTTTCAGTTTCTGTCCATGCAGCATAAGCAATTTATGAGCCCAAATAAGATAAAACTCCAAGTGACAAGAGGTCTCAAATGCAGAGGCCAGGAACTCCAGTAACTTCTCCACATACAGGTCTGGCAGTGATGAGCAGACAACATCAACTGTGCAAAAAGGAAAAACGCCCATAAACATTGAATAGAGGTGAGTTACTATTTGGAATAACATAAAGAGACCACAGGAAAGCCTAAGGGGAAGGAAAACAAAGTGCCTTTTTGGCAAGTGGTGGGTATATAGTGCTGTATTTCAGGGTAGAATACCACAATCTCTCAGGGGACAAATGTTCCTTCTTTGAACCTTCCAAACACTACTGTATTTAAAAGTGAGAAATTAACTCCTCCCTGTCCAAGTTCTTCCTCCTAGTAAAGTACTCTCCCCAGCAGTTCTCCTTCAGAATTTTTACTGCCACCCTTTCTTCCTCTTAAGTAACAGACTTTATTGTTGCTTCTCCTGACTTCACCCAAATTTCTGTATTCAGTGGAACTAGTTATGCACAACAATCAAAGGCATGAAGTGATACTTGAAAAGACAGCAAAGTCACCTGCCCACACAGGAAGTGTCTGAATGCTGTTAGCAACTGCACAGCACAAAGAAACACAATTTAGAAGCATCCTAAATAATCTCACATACAACTGAATGACCTCATTATAATAAAACACTCACAAAAATAGCTTTTGCTTAAGAAACAGGCACACAATCATCCTGTTAACTGTGGATCACAACAGCCTCTCCTCAGCTGTACTCTGGCCTTCCCATCATTTTGTAAGCTCTCCACCAGATGTTCTGGAGTATCTTTTCTTGTGAAAAACGTCTTTTCTTGTGCTCAGTCCCAGAACTAGGCACAGTACTCCTGATGTGGTGCCACAAGTGCTCAACAGACAATATTCATCACTTTCCTCAAACTGCTGATGACATCCTTGTTACTGGTTAATGGTTTCCATCACACAGGCACAGTGCTAACTCAAGTTGAACTCGATGTGCCCCTCCAACAACAGCTGCTTATAAAAACATCCAAAAACTCTGCCTGCACATCTAGGCCTGATCAAATTCCATGCTGAAAAGTCACTAAATGATCAGGAAGTAGACTGATACAATTAAAATATAAATTAACACCAGAAAGTCTACCTTTACACCTCACCTTATTTTGGCTTGCACATCTGTTTACAGCTAGCTCAGCCCAGTTTCATGGCAGATCCACTCACCTTCACTGCTAGGGACAGCCTCTATGACCTCCTGAATTAACTTCTTTTCATTCAGCTTGAAGGCCATGACGATAGCTATAGTGTATTCCTTCTGATTCAGTGTTTTGCGTATATTGCTGGGTGTGACATCAATATCCAGCTCAAAAGGATCAAAAATTAGCCCAGAGTCCAGTGAATACAGCAGGAGACCCTCTGTGGTTGTGGCTGCCCAGCTTCGTCCTAGAAGAGAAATAACAACAACAGAGAGAGGGGTTCTAAATGGAAACAAAAGAGTAATGATAATCCTTCAGAACTTTATTCTTTCTCGTGTTTTATATGGAGTAAAAACAAATCCCAAATGAACTGTTGATACTAACCTGTAGGACAGAATCGCACACAAGTCACCCTTATTTCTGGTTTAAAGTGTCGATAGCTCATGTCACCTAAAAGAGAAATTTAAAAGTGATTTTACATATTCACCACAAGTTCATAGTCTAGTTATCAACTTTATGATGTTACCATTAAATAATGTGCAGCATGGTAAAACCTGGCAGAATTAAAGACTGTGTAAGGAAGGCACAGTCCATGTCCAAGACATCCTACAGCTTAAGTGGTGGAACCAAATTTTGTAATCCTGATGTTAAAACTGAGCTCAACCCTTCTTATCTGTGTCAAAGGTTCTGATGCACATAAAAGTAGAAACAAGAGAGCAAAGCCATACCTCTTTTTACTCCAGGAAGAGGGATGGCAACACCTTCATCACCTCCACCCCCTTCATCAATCAGAGCCATGCTGCCAAATTCGGTCATTTTTCTCCGATCTAAGTACTCCTGGAAAAACATGCAAGTTCCATTCACTGCACTGAATCTCTTCTCTAACAGCAGAGCTCAGTTTAGACGGTGGTTTAAAATTATTATAACTTTGTTCTACTCCAGAGATGCACTGTTTGCTTCCTCACTGCACCCTACCCTTTCTGTCCTGCAGGTTCCATAACTGCACCGTGCTAACGCAAGGGCTGTGTAGCCAGAACACTGCAAATGAGATTTTAGGGACCTCACAATAAAAGTGAGATTTTAGGGACCTCCCTGGCCCCCATTTCTAAGTATCTATCCCCTCCAGGATTCTGTTTCAGCTGGTTTACTTTCTTTCAAGCCAGATGTTGAGCTACACCAGCTCATAAACCACTGCTAACAAAGGATACTTGGAAGCACAGTCAGATACAGCCTGACATGAACAATGGAACTATAATCATTCTTCCTGGTAAGGGGATGGCGAAAAAGGTTACTGGATTTTTTTTTCCTTCTGATGTTTTTCATCATTCACTTTACTTTTGAAGGAATTTAATTTGGCATTTGGCAATATTCAGAAAGAGAATTTATAAAGGTCAGTGATGTTGTTCTGTGTCCACAAAAAAAAACCCCTTCATTTCTTTGCTAACACAAACTGACACCCGGGGACTTAGCTTAGTACACAATGATGTAATCTAAATTTTCACATCCATTTTAAGTCTAGTGCCAACTAACTTAGTATGCTTGAGAGTTCTGCCCATTCAACACAAGCACACTACAAATCTGGCAAGAGTTTCAGGAATTAATTCTGTTCCAAGAGGAATATTTCCTTCCCCCTCTCTTGCACAAAAATAAATTCTTAAAAAAAACATTCATGAATCACTCTTAATGAGATGTTATATCAAAACTGAAGTCTTGTGGGGGTGAGGAAATAAAAAAAACACTCCTGTGCTCACATACCTCCATTGCATCTAAAGAATAGTTGCATGAAATTTCAAATTTTTTCATAAGAATCTGTTCCTTGACATTATATATACAGACAAATTTTGACAATCCACCTGCCAGAATAGATTGACCATCTGCTGAGTAGCACAGAGTTGTAAAAGATCTGGTAAAGAAAAAGAGAAAGCAGTTTAATTTCACTGTTACATCTGAGCTAAAAGACATGAGTACAATGTGAAGACTCAGAAAAGAACCACTCCATGAAAAAAGTGGAGATCTTCATTCACATGGTATGTACTTCACACACAAATTTACTACAAAGCATTTGATGCTTTACTATGAATCACAGACAATTTAGAACTTCAACAGCTTTTTGAAATACTTCCATGCTTTGAATCTGAGTCACACCTCAGTCAATGAGCTCTCAACTACACCATGTACAACACTAAATAAGTCAGAAGAGCTACAGAAAAAACAATGCCATGGCATATCTGAAAGACAGGGTTGAGAGCTCACCAGCAAAAAATACTGCTTCTTTCCAAAACTTTTTTCCAAAAAGTTATTGTTTTTTTTTTTTTTTGTTTTGACTTTTTGACTGAAAGCAATATGGGGAAAAAAAGGAGGGAAAAGAGAAGAATAAAACATTTCTCTGATATACTTTCTGAGAGCACACACATTCAACTTGCTTTTAAACATTTCTTCACATGCATAGCAACAGGTAATAAAACTCATACTTTAAATACCTTCTTTAAAAAACATAATAGTTTCTACATACTAATGGTTGTATACTAGTATTTCTGTAGGAAGATATCTACTTAAAAACCTAACCCATAACAAATTAAGCACTTGGCCTGAGAAGTTAATATTATGTTGGCAACCCCAGTTAATAACTGATGAGAAAGAGGACGTGCTCAGAATGATGCTGAGCAGTGAAAGAACACAGGCAACTACAAAAGGGAGGCATCTCGATGTCAGGCAGTCTTAAAATCCAGCATCAGAAATATCTGAACAGCAGATGCACCCTGAAATCTTCATGCAGAAAACAAATAGAAAAACAATTCAGAAATAACCCAGCGTGGCACCCTGTTGTCACTGCAGCCCCCTGGACGTACTTGCCCTTGGCTGCCTGCTTGGCTGTTATTTTATCCAGCTCCTTCCTCCCCATCTGGAGATCGTGCCTGCCCTCAATGGAGCCAGTCTGCACTGCATTTTCATGATCCCAGAACGTTATCTGGCCATTCAAAGCAGCAACTGCGAGCTCCTTGCCATCAGGACGGAAGGCAACAACAAGAACTGTGAAGAATTTAATAACAGTTAAAAATGCAGTCAGATGCTTTTCTAAGAAAATACCCTCATTTTTTCTAGGATCTCAGCTATTACAAAACGTTTAACAGTAAAAAGTATGACTGTACTTTTTCCCATACAAATGTTTAGCTAATTATAGAGCTGGGCTAGAATTAAAATATTTATTGCACTGTTAACCAAGTACAAGAATGAAGTATCTGAACTTTTGATTTCCATTTCCATGAATGAGTCTCTGTTATTATGTTAATAATGTTATTAATGTTAATATGTTAATATGTTAATGTTATTATGTTAATATGTTATTATTAACATATCTTACATAGTATTTTTATATTTGATAAAAGATAAGAAATGAAACAAATTACCATCTGAGTTCATTATTAATGTCTCCTTAGTTCTCCAGCTGTCCAACATATCCCATAATTTGACAGTCTTATCCCAAGAGGCACTGGCTAGAACACACTTCATTGGATTAAAGGACAAGCTGCTGATGGGACCCTCATGACCTGCTAAGACCTAAGAAAAGAAGAAAAAATAACCTGGAATTAGGTAAAAGAAACTGAAACCTGTGTAGTCTGCATTCAGTAAACTCCAGGTACAGCAAATAAACCATGCCTGACTTGCCCACACATGCTTGAGATCACTTTTGGACACAGGGCATGATACACAACAGTGATTCTCAACTTTTTATTTTCACAAGTTTAAAAAAAATTCCCTGATGTGCTACCACTATATAGGCATCTACAACCACTCCTATGCACACACTTGAGGAATGCAGTGTGCCATTTTCCTCCCTCCTTTCAAAACAATCGGACCAACTGTGAAAAAACAAGTCATTGCTCTGAGAATTCAGTATCTTCTGTAGCTGATAACACTTCAGAATAAAAACAAAAATAAAAACTGAGAATAAGAGTAACAGAGATTTTCATTTCAAGGAGTACCTACTCCTAAAAAAAAAACCAACAATATCAAGGAAAAAAACTAAACTCAAAACTCTGGAGATCCAGTCAATTATATCCTGAGTTACTGAAGTGATGATCTGTATTCCATGGCTCAGCCAAATTAAATACGTGAATCACTGAGCTTTTCTACTTGTACAAGACGTACAGGAATGTTTAAGAATAAAAATAATTGAAAAATCATGACCCTGCTCTGCTCCAGCAAAACCCTTCATGAAATCCGTAACAGTCTTAATACAGCAACTACAATTTCTTCATCACCTGCAAAAAATGTATTGAAAAGAACATCTCTGAACAAGGAGGGAAAGACTCTTGTGCCCGTGTGTCAGCTCATCAATACTGGTGTTACTTCATCACTAGAAAGAGCTCATTACTTAAAAAATTTTAATAACTATTTCCCATACAAATTCAGGGTGATCTCCATGAAATTAAAAAAAAAATTAAAATGCTGAGAGCAACATAGTGTAGCTCCAGTTTTTGAATATAAATGTAACAAAACACTTCATGCTGTCCTGAAACCCCCTGACTAATCCCAAAGCTGCTGAGTACCACCACACTCCACAGTGTCAAATTCAAGCCCTAACACTGTGAGTCCTTACATCCAGCAGCCTCCCACTCTGCATCGACCAGATGAATATTTCAAAGGAATCCTGGGATCCAGCTGCCACAATCTCACCACTGGAATCCACAGCTAAACAGGAGAACTGACTTGGCCGTGGAGATGTAAAGGTACGGAAATTCCGGTACCTGTTGAAGAGGTGAAAAGAAATTATGAGAACAATTTAGGTAGAATTAAATGTGTTTTAACATATTTATTTACAAAAGGAGTTCATTTGTTTTGTAAAGACTTCTAAGCTATGTACAGAAAAAATATTTTTTGTAAAAATTAGATGGGATGCCTCAGCATGATTACAAGATTGAAAAGAAGGATGAAAAATTCTGCAGAAATAAGACAGAAATACTCTGAGGAGCTTTTTTCTATTATATAACATGTGTCAATATTTTAGAAACATGGGCTTGTTTACACACCCAGTTCTGTGCACAGCTGTATTATACTGTGGAAAGGGTTTTTAGGCAAGTGCCTTCTCCCCATTTGAGTAAAGCCAGACAATGATCGTCCTGGATTTCCAGCTTCTCTGAGGAAAAGTTCTTCCAGAATTTTCTGCACAGAAACTGGATGGAGTAAAGAATTTCTAATTACTACCTAAATTTAAATCAAAGGCTGAACCAAAAGTCAGTAAGGCAGTGCTGCTCTCTTTATGAGACTTCAAACAAGCAATCAGCAGTTTGCTCTATTTTGGGGGGAGTGTGAAAGCTGAGGACTAAATGAGAAAAACACAAAAGCTTTCATGCAGAGTTACCTGTGCAGATCAAAGGCACGCACTGTTCCATCGAGGGAAGCACTCAGAACAACATAACCAGTGGAAGTGAAAGTTACAGCAGTTACACCACTGTTGTGTTCTGTAAAGGTGACAAAACAAAAGCTGCTCGAAGTGTTCCACACTTTCACCTGCAGGACAGACAAAAAAAGACTTCTTAGAATCTCCACCATCAGTAAAGAGAAAATTAGGGTAAGGCAGCAGTAGAGTAAAGAAAACCTAGTTCTAGGATTCTGAAAAAGCTTCAAAGACTTTCAGAAACATCAATCAAGGGCCCACAGTTTATCAGTAAACCTCAATATACATTTGCAACATAAAAATCTAAATGGATATAGACACAAACAAAGTTGAAACAAAGTTAATTTTAAAGAAAATTAACACTTAGTGAGCATCTCGAGCTTCCAAGTTCATACTGGCAAATAAGACAGAAGTCAAATCAAAACCAACTCCAAAGCCATTACAGCAGTTACAATTGAGATGATATTTCAGGTTTTTGTTTTTTGGGGTTTTTTGTTTTTTTTTCCCCTGAACAAAAATGTTACACATTTAACTTTCTGCAGTTTGAGACTTCTGGGTTTTGGCCAATTTTCATCCTGAATGGCAGAAACCATGAAGTGGTAGATCTTTTTCTGACATTTAAAAGTTTTGATAGGAAATCAGCTACTACTGTTGTCCCATTTATGTGCCAAGATATTTAGCAAAACATCTTTTAAAATAAAAGTACCTGCATACACAGCCTATCATTTCAATGCAAGTCATCCATGAGAAGTTAATTTTTCTTTTAAATAACAAACTTCTGGAATGGTACCATTAACAAAAAAAATGCACTTTTATAAATAATTTGAAATTGATCTCATATCAAAAAAAACAAATATTAAAAGAGCAAGAAGTTGGGTGGCTGAAGTTCGTTCATCCCAAAATATAATGGAACCATAAATAAATTAACACTTAATGAATTAGGTATTTCTGTGTTTATGGCAACTGGACCTGTAATAATTAAAAAACTATCTGCTTGAAAGCATAAGTGATGCAATTTGCAGCCACAAGTAATTACAAAGCAAAATATACATGCTCTAAAGAGAAAAATCAAAACATTTAAGGAAAGAGAGGATAAAAATACGACTTTACAATAAGAAAAATATGTACTAGTTACAGTAACAGAGCTTTCTACATAAAATGGAAAGTCAAGCTGTTTAGTACATTATTAAAAGTTGATATTCCAGCAATATTGCCTCACTTACTTTGCCATCCTCCCCTCCAGTTACTATGTACTGTCCATCTGGAGAATATGCCAAGGAAACCATGCTGTTGAAGTGGCCCTGCTGCTTCAGCACGTAGGACTCACTCTGCCATTCCCACACCAGGAGCTGACCCAGACCTGTAAGCACAGCAGGATTAACCACAGTTATCAGCACAATGACCTTGCTGATGCAAGCCACAAAACACACAGTGGCAAGCAGTGCTAAAAAATCCCCAAAGGTTAATTTCTGCAACAAACAGGATGAATTCTGCATCTTTCAGTCCTAATAGGAGCTTTTTCCTTTGACAACTTTAAGGCAATTTCCCCAATATTTTCCTCCACGAGCTGCTACTTGGAATAATGTTTTCAATACTACAACAGCAGTGCTGTCAACCAGTTGATAAATGAGCTGGAAAGAAAAGCAGGGCTGCATATAAGAGTAAAATGTTGGATTTCATGCAAACCATTATGGACAGGGTGGGAATGCTGGAACATCCAGGCAGGTTTGTAAAATGCCACGGGCAACATGTGGCAAAGGAGGAGAGAACAGCCCAGAATGAAAGAAGAAATTAACTACAAGGGATCTGGGCTCTCCCTAACTCTGTTAGAGCTTTCCTAGATAAAATATGTATTTTTTCCTGTATCAGCAAAATAGTTTCCTGAATCATCAGAATTCTGTGAGAGATTCATTAGTGATATTTGCTTTACTATACCTAGACACCACAGATATGAGATTATTGATTATTTAACATTTGGAGTCAAAACTAGCAAGAGGAATCTGGGCCTCATGCCCACCACATTCCTTATTTTTCCCATGATACAGACTAAAAAAACCTGACAAACCTGAACATCCAAAAGCAATCCAGTCACCAGTGCAGTTGATGGAAATAGAAGCTATCCTTTGGTCTGAAATACTGAAGTAAGAGAATTAACCAATAAACAAAGTTGTGTGATAAAAGTTCAAGTCTAATATTTATTAATGCTGCTCAAGCAAGTTGTTTGATTGTTTTACTGAACTTCTATATCACCGTAGCATCAAAACCCACAAAGCTAATTCCTTTATTCCACTCCAAACCATCAAACATTCCTTATTCAGAATGAAGGCAGAGCATCTGCATCCCAAAGATGTGCTTGCCAACAGAGAGTAGAACTCCCCAAGTTTAAGAAAATAAAGTAAGGTTTTTTTGTACATGGAAATTGTTTAGCTGGCATCCTGATTTGATTTCTTGACCTAGACAGAATTTACAGATAATTTTACATATGCAGAACTTTTCAGCTAATATCTTCTACAAAGAAACTGAGAATACTAAATGGACAGAGTTAAAGAAATCTACAGCCAGTAACCAGGAACTCCTGAGTAGTTTCCTTATTCAGATCTCACTTTTTCAAAATAAGGAGTGCGATTATATGATACTTACTACATAAATTTATTATTTTGCCTTTCCAGAAATTACAGCATTAAAGATAGTCATGCTTTAAGATTTTTGTGCCCTTTTTATTCATCCTTCACGGCCTAACAGGATGTGTTCTCAATCAAACAAACACGAAAACCCTGCAAAAAAAACCTCTTCCCTTCCCCCACAAAAACCAAACCCAAATATAGTGACAACCCCATACCTCACCTCAAGGAGTGGATCAGATTGAAATCTGGAAGCTCGTGGAGGTGAAAGACTCCCGAGGCAAAACCAGTGACTAAAAGGTGTGTTTTCTTGTGATAGGCTGCAGCTGTCAGGTTATTAAAATCTCCCTCTTTATTGAAAAAATACCTGGCACCAAAGAACCAAGAAAAAAGGTGAATGTTAAAGAACAGTATGCTGTTAAAGCTGCATCTGCAAGCAGCTCACCAAAGAGGCTGATGAGCCACCTTTATGTCATCTCTTGAAGTCAACCCCATCTGGCAAGAAATCAAAGCCTCAAGACTTAGAGAGGATACTGTAATAAAGATCCCATTTACACTGTCTGAGTTCCAAACAACAGCACACCACGAGCCAGTATTTCTTACATTGTTAAAATTACAGCTATTATTCTGAAGGTGAAAGGTAGTGCCCATCATATAAGCAAGGTAAGACAGATAGGAGTTCTACAAGAACTACTTAAAATGAGATCTGCAGTAAATTTCTAAATCCTGGACAGTTTTCTATTGCTTTGAGTAAGTTATAACAGATGAAAAAAAGAGCCCACTACAATAAATCCCCATTACAACTTTGATTTTTGATAACTGAAAACCACTTACTTTGCAACACGTGAATATTTAACTTTAGTTCTAGTCTCTTGTTCAGTTGGATCAGCTTTCCCATGAATTTCTTCACCCTTTGGCTCTTCAAGTAGCTCTTCATCATCTTCTGCTGCCTTCTTTTCCTTTGCTGCACCTTTAGGGGGCATAGGCTTCAAACCATCCAGCTCAGTGTCACACTGCCACACACACAGAGCTGCGTCCTGGCTAATTGTGTACAGCTAGAATACAAACACAAATTATTATTGTCCAATGCCCATGCTCTGTGCTCTGCAGAAACATGAATATGGACTTGCAGAAGGGTTAGCAAGTGTGCATTCTATTCTCAGAATAGAATCCAAGGTGCTTTGAACTGGAAGTTTTACTTGTCCTGAGGGCTGGTGAATTATGTTGCCTGCCCTCAGAAAAATTTTGCAAGGTCCGAAGACAACTTGATTACCACTCAGCATTACAAGTAAACAATGTTTTCATATTTAAAGCTATAATATTTTGGGGGATCAAATTTAAACACACAATTATGGCAGAGCAATCAAGAGACACTTCTGTAATTTCTAAATTCTGAGATACTGTCAAAACAGTCACTTACAGATAAGATTCTGCTTCAGTTACTTTAATATTAAAACTCAAGCATGTTGTGTGATGATACATACATCCAGGCTGTTCTCTTCAAAAAAGCAGGCTACTATGACATCCTTATGGCCTCCAAGAGAGTAGTAGATCAAGTTTGCCCATCGTTCTGCTCCAAACACCCATGTAGACATGTCCTTGCTCCCCACTGCAAAGCACCTGGCAAAAGAAAAGGCAATTCCAGTTGGAACACTAGACTGCAAAACACTTCACTGGCTGGAGAATGTTCTGAGCTCAAATGCACCAGTCACCACTTTATTTTACAAACAACAGAGTTGTAAACTGAAGGTGGTGACTGTAGCAGAGGAAGGGGTTAAATACATTAAAAAGGTCAACCACACTCACATTCTTAAGATATGTTCCTTTTATGAATTACTATGCATTTTCAAGCAAGAATCCACTGTTGATCCCCAATACATACATTTTTTATACTTTCTGTTCTGCCTAATTATATTTTTTAATTAAAGACAGAATTTTTAAAGCTAGTACAATAGTTCAAAGGAAAGAAAATGGACTGCAACTTGCATTCAAATATCAAAATGTGCAGCCAGACAGTGCTTCAGTTTAACAACTCACTTGGAATCATCAGTCCAGTCAATACAAGTTGTTTCATCATATGGGCCATAGTAGGTTTTGTCCAGCACAAAGGCATTAAATTCTCTTTTCTTCCCAGGAGCATGGTAGAGGTAAGCAAGATTGTCTTTTGTAACCACAAATTTCCTGGCATAAAGGGGGAAAAAAGACATAATTGCACACAAAGCTGATAAAGCAAACAGCTGTTCAGTGCAGACTGTGATACAATGATACAATACAATAATAAAAAGGATCCTGCACTACTGAAACAATAAAAACGGATTGCTTTTGAACAAAAAACAAAGTATCTGCAGATTGATATTATCCCCCACTTCAGCATTATAAAAGAGAAAACCTTTAGTAAAAATCACTGAAGTTGAATAATGAAATTCTTATTCTCCAACTCTCAAAATAGAAGGAAAAGTCTGAACACTCAAACTGGGATATTCTATTTCCAAGGCTTTGCTTTTCTTTTCTACCCTTCTCAGCTTTACAGATAAAGTGACCCTGATTAGCTCAAAATCTCCCCTACACTCATGCATAGGAAACATTCACAGACTGATTAGGATGTCTTCCTAATTACAACTAGTTTATTCTAGGGGCAATTCCTGCTGTTTTGTTCTAAAGCATGCACTCTTTACTTACTTGCCATCAGGGGAAAAGCTGACACTGTGAACTGGCTTGTGAAAATAAAACTGATGTATCACACATTTCCCAATCAAACTCACAAGCAAGGCAGCTCCCTCTGTAAGGGCAGAAAAAAAGGATCATGAGAATAACTGAGTTCCCAAAGAAATCACAACCCTAACAAACCTTATTTTCTTAAAGAGGAGGGGGGAAAACTTTTCAAGACAGTGTGCTTAATATAATTAAAATAAAAAAATACCGTCCAAATTATGAGACACTATCCAAATTCCATAAACAAGTTATTTTTAAATTCTGTAAATAAAGATAACTTCCCAAAAAATTCTAACGTAATTTTTAAAGCAGACCACTTTTAATCTTGTGTTAAGGTTGAACACCTAACAATACAGATTTCCTCCTCTCAAAGCTGTATTTTTACTGAATTCTTTTACAAAACAGATGTCTCTGTGCAAGTACCTTCATCAATTAGAATGGCAAGGTTTCCATCTGGAGAGAGCCCCACGCACACAATATTGAGCCGTGTGGCCAAGGGCAATGTCTCACACTTGTTACTGCAACAAAAACACAGAACAGTAAAATGGGAACAGGAATGCAGGAAGAACATCTTCGGTCTCAGTGAAAAATGGTTTGATACCTTTGTTAAGACAACAGATATAATTTGGATGTAAAACTCTCACAACTTTATTTAGCTGTCACAATCCCATGAACAACTACGTGGGTTGCTCTGTGCAGGGGCAGGAGCTGGACTCGATAATCCTTCCAGCCCAGGATGGCAATTCTGCTTTAGAGACAGGCTCCTGGCTGGAATGCAGGCACGGGGAGCATCGATCACAACTCCGGCACACAGCAAAGGCTGATGATGCTCTACGTTTTGTTATATACAAGACAGAAGCACGCAAAGAAACCATACAACTAAATCAAGCACAAATGTATTTCTTCCCTTTTTTTTTTTCCTCTGAAATACTGCTTTACGTAATTCTCCACACGGGTGTACCCGCAACACCGTGACAGCTATTCCACTAGGCAGGCCTCCACCTTTTAATGCTAAAGCAGACTTTTTCCAGGATATTTTGGCAGGCCGAGCATCCCGGGGAGCCCCATGGGTCGGGCTCCAGAACCTCCTGAGAGCTTTATTCCCCCCGAAACCCCCGCGCTGGCAGCGCCAGGCCCTTCCCCGCTCTCACTTCTTGAGGTCGAAGAGGGAGATCCTGTTGCCGACGGGGCTGAGCAGCGAGTTGCCATCGCGGGTGAAGCTGAGGTTGCCGCGGCGGTACACGGTGCCCAGCAGGCCGGAGAACTGCGGGGACAGGAAGGAGCAGGGTTAGAGGGGCTGGAGAGCCGGGGATCGGGGGAGATGATGAGGAGATGATGGGGAGATGATGAAGGGATCGGGGGCTGCCCCCCGGCCCGCGCTCACCCGGTACGCGAAGCGCATGGCGGCGGCCACACGTGGGGAGCGCGGCCGCGGGGCTGCGGCGCTGAGGGGCGGGCGCTGGGCCGGGAGCCGCACATGCGCCGGGGACCGGGCCAGGAGCGAGGGGAAGGCAGGAAGGAAGGGAGGGACCGAGTGACAAAGTGACAGTGAGGGGAGGGTGGCGGAGCTGCTGTCACAGTGGAGCTGATCCGTGTCCCCTTCCCCGTTCGCGGGCCCTTCGCCACCGTCGGCCGCTCCCGGCCCTCCCCAGCACCCGTCGCGAGCCAGGGGAACTGTGGTTCTTTTTAGTAAATATATAACGATATTTATACTTTTTAGTAAATGCCTTGGGGTGATTGCGGGAGCTGGGCCTGTTTAGTCTGAATTAGAGAAGGCTGAGAGCTCTCATCAATCCATATAAATATATCCCAGGCGGGTGTTAGATGATGGTGCCGGACACTTCAGTGGGCCCAGCATCAGGATGAGGAGCAATGGCTGTAAAATAAAACACAAGAAGTTCCACCTCAACATGGGGAAGAATTTCTTTATGTTGAGGCTGGCAGAGCTCTGGAGCAGCTGCCCAGGGAGGACACAAAGTTCCCTCTCTGGAGACATTCCAGACCCACCTGGATGTGTTCTGTGTCACTGCTCTGGGTGACCCTGCCTTGGCAGGGGGTTGGACTGGGTCATCTCCAGAGGTCCCTCCAACCCTGACTATTCTGTCATTCTGTAATTAGAGTGGAACAACACAGAATGGCCAGTGTATGGATGTGGGAGGTTTGTTTTAAAGCAGTTTAATTGCAGTGGAAAGGATGCTGGTGGCCTGTTTGATTCTTTTCAATAAAAGTGTAAAAATATCACGAAGAAAATACGTAAGGAAAAGAAAGAAAAGAAAGGAACTGATAAGGGTAGATAGTGGAAATGTAGCACCACCCATGGATCTGGTGATGAGACTTGAGTGTTGTCATTTCCATGTCCCTTGGTCAGAGAGATGGTCACAACCTCGATCCTTTGGGGATGGGGGCCCACAGAACAAAAAGTTCCTCGGGTTATGTACATCCACATTAGACTTGGAACACCCAGAACCCTCCCCAGGAAGGGAATTCTTCATGTCTCGTGCAAGACTGGGGCATGCACCACCTGCTGAAGGAGAGTTCCAAAAGGTGTCACAGGCTGCTTTGGGGTCCTTGGTGGTCTCAATCCCCCTCTCTTGGTCTTGCCTGCTCCATGACCCCGTTTCTGCACCTGCACTGGGGGTTGTGGACCTGAACAGCAAAACTGGCACCAGAAAGATGCTGCCCTACCTTCCCATTTGAATGGTTATTGGTGTTTGAGGCGTAGCAATCCATTATATCCAGCTCCTTCGACTAGGTCCTTGGATAATCACTCACAGATGTTAAAGCAACGTTGCAAAATATGGAATACATCAAAATTAACTTAAGTCAGAATGTTCTTTGATGGTTGATCTTTGTATACCTTCAAGTCTAATCAGCAAGGAAGGAGAATTAATTGGTAGTAAAGAGAGCAGTGTGCCTTAGTTATGGATATCCTGGAACTAACGAGCTTTAAGGATGCAGTAAATCAAGATATGAATGTATGCCTTGTGTATATGTTGCTAACTTGGCAAAAGACTCAGGTCCAGGTACCCTGTAACTGAACTATCTCCATTGTAATACTTAAAGTCAGAGCTACAGGGCAAAAAGACCCTGCCCAGGTGAAGACCCTTCCCTGGAGGATGCACAGCAATCAGCTGGGATTCCACAACTTGTGTGGAAATTATTAACCATTCATTATAGAGGGGCTGTACCTGGGTTTGCCAACACTGAATTTCTGTGTATAAATAACAGCAAGAAAAGTCTGGAGGGGTGTGCTGAATTTGTGGAATATTGTGGAGCCTCCAGGCCTGTGCAACTCTGAAATAAATAATCAATGTCTCCCTCAAGTGTATAATTGCACACCAGGTAACAAATCTGATTTTTGCAGACAAAAGCAGCTTTGGTTAAAACAGATGAAGCAATCGCTCCTCCAGACCAAAGAGAACTCACAGCAGCAGAGAAGCTGATTTCTTTTTAAAACATGTATATTTAGAACTGTAACGCTTACAATTTCATTAAACAATCTTAGTACAATGTGTTTAATCTAACAGTATATTACAGAACAATGTGAAAAATGATTTAATAGCAAACCATGAAAATGGAATTAATAATACCTGCAGTGTCAAAGTCACTAACTTGTTACCTTTTCCAGTCAAAGAATCCCAGCAGTCATTCGCACTAAATGATGCTTTGGGTTTTATCCAGAATAAAATGGTATGATTTCCACAGAGAAAGGGCATTCCTTCACAGAAAGAAGATGCATAATAAGAACATTTTCAGCTAGCAGGTCTACTTTATACATCTATTTAGAATTTTTAAATAAAAAATAAAGTTAAATGTTTAGGCCAGTGCAGGGTGCCTATTCATTTTTCAACTTGTGGTTCTTCTTGGAAAGAGGGTTGAGTTTTTATTTCCCCTTTGTAATTTAGCAGAAGAAAAGAAAATAATAACAATGAATTTGTCTAATGAGCAGCTCCTCACTTTTTAAGTATTTGACGTGGGACTGTTTCCTCTGTGGAGTCTGTTGACAACGCACCATTATAGATCTGCAAGTAGAAAAGGTCATTCTCACATTAAATGCACAAGTTTCAATATCAGAAGCAGGACATCAGAAGAAGTTGTAATTTTTCCAGTCACAGGTGAATTTGCAACATTCACAAAAATTACACTTTTTTTTTTACATTTTTTGTATTTACATTTCAGATATAAATAATGAAATTCTTTAAGTTACATGTTTTAACTTTGCTTCACGATTATTCTACATCTGCAAGCTTTCCTGTATCAAACCAACCTCCTTCTTTCATCATGAATGCACAAATCTGGCCTCTAATCAGTAATAATTACATTAAGCCTTTATGATGAAAGGTTGACTGTTCAAGTATCACATCATACTGAAATTTTTGCCCCAACTTAAAAATTGGGGCAGCAAACCAAGCCACTTGGAAATGGTAACAAAAGAAATTAATCTGGGAACTAAATAAGCCAAATAATTTATTATTAAATTCTATCAGTATCTTTCTTTGGTAAGAAATATGCAAGAGGATAACCCAAAGCCCATCCCAAAAAAAAAAATCATATAATATGTGACATCACAGTGTCTACTCTGTGAAGGAGAAAGCCTCAGAAAATTAAGGAATTTTGTTCAGTTAAGATTGTTTATAGCAGTAGCTCTTCCATGCATCTAAGTATGCAAATGATGGAAGTTTAAAATAAAATTGCAATGGCAGGAATTAACAATGATCAAACAAACAAACAAAATAAAACCAAACCAGAAAAGCAACTGTTACACCAGTGAATGTCTTGTTGTATGCTCTGTTATGTTTCTGGCACATGTGTGGAAAAGCCTGTAAATTATTACATTAAAAATTCAAGATTTGGATAATTACATCATCCAACTCTACATTCTAAAATATGTAGGAAGCATGAAACAAATCTTTCAGCTGCCCAACAAAAATAAAGAAGTGGTCCAAAGATTTGGATTTTTTGCTTTTTGTTGCCCTGTGTTGGTTGTTGTGATGCAGGGATGTGACTGCAGGGAGAAAACCCAATAGCTGACACAAAACATACTAAAGTGGCAATATAAACTAGCTGACACAAGCCTCACTGTACACTGAAATTGATACAATTGTCTGGTGCTTCCATGGCCAGTACGCGCCGAGTGCCACAGGGCTCCTTGGAGTTAATGTTGCAACGAAGACTGAGCAGGTCATTATCCCATAAAGTGCTTTCATATCCAGTTCCTAACGGGCTCCTGGTCTCCACTCCGAGCTGTCACGTAACATTGACCTCCAGAACGTGGTCGTCCTTGCTGGGAATGACAAGGATTTGCATCCCCGTGCTGCTGTTGAAGACCTGGCCCGGGGAGAAGGGCTGGAGCCGGGGCATGGGCAGACCCTTGTGCTCCCCGCTGGCTGTGGAATGCAGGCTCCCCCTGCTCCTGATGCTGCTGCTGTCAGCCTGCTCATCCACGTTCTTGTCCACAGACAGGTTATCGTTTTCAATCCAGCTATCTGTTTGGAAACAAAAGCAACCAGAGTTTTATTCTGCCAATTAACTCTAAAAGGTCATTTCAGAGCTCTGACAGTCAGCTTAACACATGTCCACAGTTATTGATCATCTCTGCTGAGTTGCACACTTTTGGCCAGCACCAGATGTAACAGAGTGAATTATATTGGTTTCAAAGGAAAACTTCAATAGCATGAACTCACATCTGTCACAAGCTAGAAGGATGCACACTGGCAGCTCCATTGACAAAAGCTATGTTGCTTCTATGAGTGAATCCTCACTGCAGCTCTGGGACTACTCATCAGTACAGATACTCTACATGGCTGTGGTAATTTAAACTCTGCATGTTATCTAATGCCCCAAATTTTCAGCAGTTCTTTAATTTCACTTTCAACCCCTTGAAAACTGTGAAAAAATTTCTAAGCAAATGAAGAGAAACACAATTTAGAGAAAATAGAACTGCAGGATTAGAGGGTTATCAGACAGTTTTTACTTAATTATAAATCCAGTGACAACTGATTTGCATACTAATCTTTAAAGGACATGTAAGGGAACAATGCATTTATTATTCCTTCTCAGAGCTTTAGTGGCAACCCAAATTCAAAGTTCCCATTAGAGCAAGTTTCAATTTAGGACTGTGAGTGAAGGTAGCAAAGACACCTGTGAGTACCTGGTCCATACAGTGACAGTGTATTTCTTGCTTTGCTTTTCTCTCTATTCAAGAGCACAGGAAAAGCAGAGTAATTTCTGTAAGTAGCCACGTGGTCAAAATGTTCTTACCAGCATCAAGCTGCATGGAGTGAGCAGAATGGTGAGGGAGGTATTTAAACAATCTGACATCAGGGAAAGGCAGATACCCAGCAAACAGTGGCATCACTTCCATGTGGACTTTGTGAATTGCTCGAGGTGCTACAGGCATAGAAATCACTCCAGAGCTTTTTCCACACACTGCCCAGTTACTACTGTTGTCAACAACTGCAAGAATAAAGAGAAAACACTATAAAGATCTTCTGTGGAAAAAATGGATAACCATCAGGATAGTTTTAGAGCACTCTGAAAATCTGCATTTAGCAATATCTAAAATCCCACCAGCTTTTATGTGTGAAGAGCTGTGCAAGGGAAGAAAACTGCCCTACACAGAAGGGACCATAGTTGGGCGTCAAGCATGTATCCATCCAGTCTAAAGAACATTTCTATTCCACTTCAAGGCAGATTAATGAAGAGAAAATAAAATATTCCCAGTCTAGCAAAATGAAAACTGCTTTACTAAGCAGCTGTACCCACAATAAAGGAATTTATGACATAGCAAGTCTGGTAGATGTCGTCAAGAAAAAATTAGGGGAAAATTTATCGAAATGCTTAAGAAAAATACTCTTACCTTCATACATAAGTTTTGTTGTGCAATATCCATCTGATTCTGTTAATGCTTCATCTCTGTCAATCTCAGAGAGCTCAACAAGCCGGGTGATGGACACCTCTAAGGAGCAGAGTGAGCCTGTTTTACAGTACTCTGCATCCAAGGGTGGGAAGATTTCAGTTTTCACATGGTACAATGTCTGTCAGGAAGAAAACAGTGCTCTTATCAAGAAACATGGGGTGTTTTATTTGTGTTTAAATTGAACTGGACAATGGGTACAATACCAACTTTACATGTAACAGACACATCCTGTTAAATATTCTTAATGGAAGAATCACTTAATAAGCAATGTTCACTTCATTATCTTGCTCAGTTCAAGAACATCATAGAACATGGAATCCTGGAATACTGTGCAATAGTAGGGACCTTAAAGATCATCTGGTTCCAACCCACCTGCCATGGGCAATGATACCTTCCACTAGATCAAATCAAATTTGAGTCAATCTATTTTTGATAGAACAGTGAAAATATAATTTTTTCATTCACTTCTGTACTTTAACACAGCCTTTCAATGCTCCTAAATGGACACCAATCTTACTATTTAAACAATTTTTATCCGTTTCTTAGCTCCTCCCTTTACAGACCCATCCCTCAGGTTCTGAGTAATACAGAACTACTTCATCCCTCTTCCTTTCATAGTCCCTGGAAAAACAGTGCCCACATCAAAGAACTGATTTTTAATTCCTACAAAATTAAATTTCTACCAGAAAACCCCCATTGTTTCACACAGGTAGCTGTCTTTTAAAACTCCAGAAAGATGCTGATAGAGGTGCCAAAAATGCCAGTAGGCAAACACCTGAAATGTTGCTCAATGCCAATTTGTAACATGCAGGTAGAAAACACTGAAAACAGACAAAAAGGTTTAAAAACCAAGAGTCTTCTCATGATACTGCTTTTTACCCAAGCATCACAAAGGGTAACACTGAGTTTAGAAATGAGATTAAATAATGTTGATAAAACTTCCTATTAAATGAATTCTACCTAGCCAATGAGCTTCCTAGCTGATCAAAGGAATAAAAAGTTTGTCCATAAAGGGAAAGAAGAAACATTTCAGATAATGGCCTAGGAAACCCTAAATATTTCATTAGAGGAACTCATCTCAAGCACTGCAAAAAACTACTCAGATGCTTTCAATAGCAGAGATATTTTGGAAATTGCAATTTGCTTTGGAGAGCACAATCTTAAGCCAGCAGGGAAAAAGCAGCTCAGTAAGCTGCAGACAATCCCCATGGCACCAACCCAGGAAGGTGAAAACAGTAAAAAAAATAGAACATGATTAAGCACAAGTGTTTCGGCCCTCACACATTTCTGTGGCAAGGATATGATTCCACTACATCCCATCAGGCTGCAGTTCTGTTACTCACAATCTGACTTTCCAATGATTCTAAGCAAGTATCAGCCTCATGATATAAACAGAATTTTTCCAATATATTTCTTGATTTTCCCTTTTCACTTATTAGGAAACCATATTCAGTTAAGATATGCTACCCTATACTTAGAAGAGTACTTACAAAAAAATTTTCCACTTGGAATTTGTAAGTGAACGGCTTCAAGGTAAGAGACTGTTCTTCAGAGGTAGCTGGACAAAAGCTGACTGAAAACAGGCACTGCAAGGAGAGAGGAAGCTCTTTTGTCCACTTCAATTCCCATACAAAGAATATTGATTGCTTACTGTACACGACCTGAAAGAGAATGTTTAGAGTGTTAGCTGCTTCCTTCCTCTGAGAAAGAAGGGGAAATGCACATGTGCATATGTTTGTCTGTTCTGACACTGGTACAGTTTATAGAAGCAAACTCAATAAATCACCAGGGAAATATGCAACAAAATGACTAACAGTGAATCTTTTTCACAACACACATCTTTTTAAAAGGAAGGATCCATTTCACTGTCAGAATCAAATGTTTCAAGAGGAAACACCTCACATTCAGTGAAGCAAACTTCAATTTCATATTTGAAAATATTTTAATCAAAAGTGAAATGTAATAGAATTATTAATATGTTCTTATATACTTTTTCTAGGCACCAAGAATGAACAATTTAGTATGTTCAGACAAGGCTGAAAGAAACTTCAGGGTTGCCCAGGAAACTTGTGGATGCCCCATCCCTGGTTGTGTTCAAGGCCAGGTTGGATGGGGCTCTGAGCATCCTGGTCTAGTGGAAGATCTCCCTGCCCAGGGCAGGGGACTGGAACTTGATCATCTTTGAATCTTCTTCCAACCCAAACCATTCTGTGATTCGATGGCAAGAAACTGTTCTGCAACTGAACTGGTTTACAGCTGTATTTAATTGAAAAAATTGTCTCTACCTGATTTTTTTTTCTTAAATCCCAATGACAAACTGCAACCATAAGATGAATAAACTGAATAAACCAGCAAGTGAATTTTACCTGTTGAGATGCAGGGTTGAGAGGTACCAGCTGCAAATCTGTACACTCAGCAGAATTTTTTAGGCTGTAGTCTGAAAGCTGGAAACAGAGTTCTGACAAATTCTGTACACAGACTTGCACATATTTCCTGAAAAACACCACACAGTTTTCTCAATGAAAACTGAAGAGTTACATTGGAAAAGTGCATGTCCATAAAACAAGGCTGTAAAACATCCTCTTTGACATTAAACAAAACCAAAGAACTACACAGAAACAGGATATCTGGGTTCATCCTGTGGTCTTATTTCCAAAACCACACATTTGTTTTATTGCCATGAAAGAACACGAGAGGAAATGCACAAGCTTCCAGGGGGAAGACAGTAAAAGCCCAACTTATATATTAAAAAAAAAGGCTGCTATAAATATGAGTTATGAAACCTCAGCTCCATACTATGTAAGAAGAAAGAAGCAATTAATAAATAATGAGTACATTACCGTTTGCCAGCTGACAACAAGGAATGCTTGGCATTAAAGGGTATGCAGAATGTTAATGCAATAATAGTGGAGTAAATCGACCAAGGACAATCAATGGTCACCTAAAGGAAAAAGGGAACACAGTTCTTATTTGCAATGGTCTTCGGCACAATGATTTTGCTTTTCTTCTCCTTTCTAAGTGAAACTTTTCTCATCAAGTGTCTGTATCTAATGCATCCGGGAGGGGAAAAAATAAATTTTTTTTTAAAATCAAGTGTGTAAAAACTAATGTGAAAAAACACAGGTTTTTGTTTGCCTGTGAGTGGGATATGAAATCTCAAAGCAGCTTTTCCTCTAATAACTGACACACCCCATTCTAAAGACTATAAATTAAGGAAGAGGAATAGAAGAAAGAAAAGATAAGAGCACACCAATGGTATCTTAGTACAAAAACCTGGTAAAGGTCAGTATCAAATAAACTGCTATAAGATCTATTATTTAAATGTCTTTATCATAATTTAATATATTAAATACAGGCTCAAAACATTTAAAAAATGCATTTAATGTGAATTTATTTTAATTTGAAGCAGCACACTTGACTTCATCTTTCCCATTAATCAGAAGCTGGAATTAAAAGTCCACCATGCTACCTTTTACAAAGATACAGGTACCCTCCATACTATATAAACTGTGTTAAAACACCAGAAATTAGATTACTAGCCAAGGGAACAGTTGACAATTTATTAACCACAGTATATATTTCTGCTTATACTTACAATTTCTTTACATTTTAACATTTGGTATGATTTTTGCATATACGTCTTTTGAAGGAAAATAAGTTCCAAACAATCAAGCTCCCCCTCACCACCACTTCCATTTTGTGTTTACCCCTGTGATCAAATACATTTCACAATAGAAAAGTTAAGCTACATCTTACTTTTTGGTCAACAGTAGCCATGCAGTTGTCCTGTTTCTGCTTCTCTTTGTTTTTTCTGTGATTTTCTTTATTTGTAGTATTTTCCTTCTCCACTGCAGATTCTGTGGCTGATGGCAAATACATGACTTCTAGTTCAAATTCAATCACATGATAAGCAGGAGCCACTGGCAAGCTGATGCTTGTGATCTTCTCAGAAGACTGAATCCTTAATGATGACTCTGAGATCCTTTCTACAGATGAGCAGAATGGGAAAAAAAGAAAAGCATGAAAAATATGTGGTGCCATAACCCTTCCCAGAAATGTTTGCAAAAACAGCAATGAGAAACCATGTCAAAAAATTCCACAGTAACCTCTCCAAACCAGCTACAATCTGCACATGGTGAATATTTAACTTCCCAGGAGTAATGCTCTATCCTTCTTTAACTGCAGGAGGGTAACCACCACATTCCATGTAATAAAAGGCTCCTTCTAATGTTCAGGAAAGAACTGAGAGGGCAATCTAGCAATCAAACCAGCTAAAGAACAACTTTATCCCATCATATGACACTTACTCAAGTTTTTACAAAGTGAAAGCACGTTATTAAGTCTCATAATTTTACTTCAAGCAGCCTTGGACACACACACACACAACCATTTTCATATGCCTTCTGAATTTCATCAATGGAAATAAAATTGTCCAGCTGTTTGCCAAAGTTCATACTGCTACTTTGAGGGTAAAAATTTAAGACCTTTCTTGCACTGATGTACTCAGCTGCAAACCCCTGAAATTATTCTTAATGATGACTATTATTATTATTATTATTTAAGAACACTGACAAAGTGTCAGTGTTCTTAATACTGTAAGTACAGGTTGCTTCAGGATGACTGAACTTGTCAGGCTTTTAAAGAGTATGAATTTTCAGTTCCTGGCTTACCCCTGGTGTTGGAGTAGATGACAGCCTTGCTCTCGGGGTGGTACAGGATGGGCATGGCATCCGCGTTGCTGAGCTGCAGAGTGTCCCCGCTCTTCATGGTGTAGTGACCAGTGGTCACTGTGAACTTCACCTTCTGGGGAATGCCAGCCAGAAGGCTTTCTGAAGGACAGAGCAGGAATTGTTAACAGGTTCCAGTACATGGTTACAATGCACTAAAGCTTGTTAGCAGACAGTTGGTCACACACTGGAGTAACCCCTACAAGTGCGGGGTTTTGATGTTATGGGACACACCAAACCCAACTCAGACACAACTTGTGGGGAAACCACTTATTTCAACCTGAGAGCCCAAACCCACTGCATCTTGGATGGCTTAGATAAGCTGTGTCTCTAGCACAGATTTCAGTGAACTCTAACAACCCCAAAGAATTTACTAAGCTTTTAAAGTTCTCCAGGTTGCAGACAGCTCTGTATTTTCACATCTGTGATTCCAATCATACCCACGTGGGGTATTTACATGATCAGCACAACAAGAATGCCAGTGTGCACACAGAATCACAGCTATCATTTTCACAGGGGTCCCTAATTTGGTTTATGCCCAATATGCCTGTCCTTCCTTTGCCACACACTGCAGCCTGGAATGCCAGCACAAAATTCATATTAACTCCTCAGCTCCCATACTCAATAGCCTGAAAACAAATCACTATTAACTTCCATTTAAACCCAAAAAACACTACAACAACGAGTGCTCAGCTGTCCCTGAAACCAATGGATGCATCCAGTATTCATTTTTAATAAGTTTATACTATCTTCTCTAGTAGAGAATCCCCTTTCTTACTTATTTTTCGTAAATATCAAAGGGACTCTAGCATTAAGTTAGGAGGAATTTCTTCACAGAAAGGGAGAATCCATAGGCTGCCCAGGGAGGTGGTCACTGTCCCTGGAGGTGTTTAAAGGCAAGACTGGACATGGCACTCATAGCCATGGTCTGGGTGATAAGGTGGTGTTTGGCCACAGGTTGGACTCAGTCCCAGAGGTCTTTTCCAGCCTAATTGATCCTGTGATCACAACCAATAAGGAGCTCAGTCAATTACAAATGTAAATATTCACTTCTAATCAGTGTGGCAGCTCAAATCACACCTGATATTTCAGTGACACTACATGTTCAAATCAATGTTCAAAAGTGACATTATGTCCAGAGCCACGCACTGGAATCAGTTGTTCAAAACCAGCCATCAACGGCAGGGCATTATGATGGATAATTTAAAAAGCAAGGCTGTATTTTAGACTCACAGTGCAGAATAAGACAAGCTGAGTAATACTGAATGAAACACTTTAGTCCCACAGGAGCACAAGAGGAATCACCAAAGCAGCTTCAGCACAGCCTCTATACCTACCAGTCATGGGCTCCACTTTGAGCTGGGGCTCCTGGGAGTACACGTCGTACTGCACGATGGGGTAGATGTGCAGAAGGACAAACTGCACCTTTCCCACTGAAGTGCACAGCTGCCTCAGCGTGTATGTCCCAGGTTCTTTGGCCTTGGAAGAAAAACATTTGATTTTTTTTTTTAAGTTTAAGGAAATACTTCTAGAACAAGCCCTCTACTAAAGAACAGTGTGTTTCCATCTCATTTTTTATCAGGTACTTGGAATTGGAAATTGAAACTGGAGATTTCAGAAAAGTCAGTCTTCTGAATAAATAACAAGATTTGCACGAAGGTGCACCCTTTGCCTCATTAAGATTGAAGCTCTAGAGTGCTGTCTGATTCAAGAGAAAACATCATAATTAACAAGTACTAATAATCAGGATAAATAATGTAGTAGCTATGCCATAAGTTTGTTACTTTGGGGCGTGTTTTGCCTTGTTTGTTGGTTGGTTACCTCCCCTAAAGTGCAACATACATGAAAAAAAGATTATTAAGTACCCAAACAATATCTGTGCTTATTTGTCTAATTCATTAAAACAACTATAAAATCCTACAGCATTTCTATAAGGCACAGCTTTCAACTCCAGCTGTTGATTTCACACACTCCTCACCACACACCCTGAGCCAATGTTTACAAGAAAATAACACATACATATTTAATTTCCAACTCTTCCCATACCCTGAGTAATGGGGTTCTGGATGTTTCTCAATAAGATTAAAAACAAAAGCAAATCTGTAGCACCTTCTAGTATGTTTATTCTTGATTGTATTTGCTCTTAGGGACTGCTGTGGAATGGGAAGTGTTGTTGTACATTTTCCAAGTGTAATACATAAATACCAATGCTGGGTATCATTAAATAAGTCTACAAGTTATGGAGAAAAGTTGTACCAACTCAGCAGTCAAACCTCATGCAGTTACTTACATGGCAAATCCAGACTGAAATTCAATATTATGCATTCTGACATTAAAGTCACTACATTTTAGCCCTAAAACCCAGAAAAGCATGAGGAAAGTAATACATAAAATACACATACTTTAAATCTTAACATGGAATGGGAATATTGGTCTAAACAATTTATACAATGCTTTCTGATCTCTTTTAAGGCTTGGAAAAACTGGAAGATTGCTGTCAGCATAAATAATGCTAATCATGAGTCTAAGGTCTAAGAAAGGATCAAACTCCCTCTGGGTCATAGAAGTAGAGACATTCCTCTTCCTGCAGAAGTGGTGCAATTAAGCATTACTTTAAGAAAATTCAGAAAACAAGCTGTCAGCAGTTTGTATCCTCTGGCCAGCTGTGTAATCCAGTAGAAGTGACATAGTGAATAAATAAAAATAATGGATTTTTAGTAAATATTTTGTAAATACTGCACCTCAAATCTAGAGAAGTTTTATTGTTTTATCTAATAATACACTGTTAAAATTATAATGTGCTCAGATTTTCCCTTTATGGACAGGTAAATCATGCCTTAAACGACTATATTGTGGGATTCACAGTGAGCAATCTTCCCATGCAAAGTTCTTTTCTTGAAAGGAAGGTTGGGAAAATAGCAAAGTTATAAAAGTAAGGCTGTCCATCCTTCAGTAGCCACAAGATTCACAGAAGAACCAGGCAAATTCAAAGCAGAGCTCTAGCTTTTCATCCATCACTTCTCCTGGTGTTTCCAATTGCATCCTGATCCCACTAACCCCAAATGCCAGCTCAGTACAGTCCCTAAAAGCTTTCTTCTAGTAATGCTCCTTCATCTGAAATCCAGTTTTACATACATATGAATTCATTTTACAGAATATGGCATTTCCAGCCACCAAGGCCTCAAAGGTCCAAATCCCATTAATCTGTCCCCATCCTTCGAAAGGATGAAAAACCTCAGAAGTTAGGTCAGTAGGTAGTTCAAATGACTGTATTGCCATTCCAAAGATAGTAACATAACTAGTAATTAATAAATTAGTTAACTTAGTTAGATGATGACTAATGGGGACAATTTTAATTCTAGCATCTTCCAAATTCAAATACTTGTAGCTGATCTCAAATTCTTGCATGTAGGTTTACTACATTCCCTAAGTGAAAAGTTATTCTACCACCCTCTACAGAGAAGAAAAGGCTGTCAACCAAGTTTAAGCACACAATCACTTACTGAAGAGCTAGAAGTAGAATTCACATCAAAGTTTTTAGATGTTATTCTGTATGACCTCAACAGTGCAGGCAGACTTCATGAGCAGTACATTATATTGCATGTGAATTTATTGGTTTAATTTTTAGTAGCAAGTCAAGATGTTTAAAATAAGTTTAGGAAGGCTGCCTCAAATGATTTCAAGTACAAGAGTCATCTGTATGTTTTAGCATAAACACAACAGCATCCTTGCAAAGGAAATGATGGCACAGAACAACAAAAAGCTGCAAGGGGAATGGATGACCCAAGTGTAACAGGAAGCAATGCAGCCACCACTCACCAGCACAACACTCTTCCTCAGCCAGCACTCCCAGTTTTTCTGAGAGTGCTATAATCACATACCTGAATATTGAAGGTTATTTTATTGTCCCCTGGTTGCAGGGTCAAGTCGTTGCACTTCAACACGTGAGCCCCATCTTCCAAAGTGAGCCCCGAGGGCACGTCCAGGGAGCTGCTGCTCTCCTGCCGGCGCAGCAGCATGTGCGCGTTTTTGCAGATGATCCCGGCTGTGTTCAACGAGTTGTCCGAGGGGCTCCGCTCGTACATTTCAGACAGCTCCAGGGCTGGCAGGCTGTTTCTAGACAAAGGCAAGCCTGTAATTTCACTTGGGAAGTTGATGACACCGTTGGAAGTTTTGTGCTTGGTGAGCCACTCGGCTGTTTTCCTGTAGCTGTTCTTCTCAATGCTGAAGTGAACGTGGATGGCAACCTGGTCCACCTGGACAGGGATGGGCATTTGGCTCAGCAAAGTCAACTCGATGGACAACTTTCCACCCACGTGGACAACAGCATTTGGAGGGTCAAAATGCAGAGTTTTCAGCTGGGCAAAGGAGTGCATAGGCAATATAACCTTTTGACCTGGGAAGACAAAATCAGGGATTTTATTATTCTCCAGTGCTGCTGGAGATGTGCAAAACTTTTCTCTTAAAAATTCAATCCCTAGAATTAAAGGGATCAACAACTTTTCAACAATGAATCATTTCACAAAAAATCGATGCTTTCCAATTTTTTATCTTGCATGAGAGTTAAATGATGCTGAGATTTGTTTTCCAACAATTACTTAGACTACAATTTCTATTTCCAGGCTATTAAAAACAAGTGAATTAAGAGAGATTGTCCAAGCAGAAGTTGAATATTTCACTACTACAGAACACAGAAGCCTTAAGTGACCAACTTCCCAGAGCCTGTACAAGTTTAAGAAACTAATAATCAGGCTGGTGCCTTGCATAGCAGCTCTGCTATGCAAGGGATTTTCATTCTCTTTTCTACATTCCAAAAACAACCCTAAGGCAGTACCTAAAATTAATTAAGAATCAAATCTAAAGGAACATATTACTTATGGTACATCTAATCATTAAGAAAAAAAATTCTGCATAAAAATAAGCAGTCTTCAGATCTACAGGAAGTATTCCATATGAATTTGAATTATGATTAATATTTGACAAGAAGATATTACTGAAGCAGCATGAAGAATAAAGAGAGGAAATGGAATGGACACAATAATAAGCTGCAAGTGGATGAGCACAGATCTAACATCAAAATCCAGGAAGTACCATCACAGAGCTGCCACTTGCATGCCAGCAGTGAGAGACAAAGGTTAGGAACTGAAAAAACTCAACACAATAAATTATGGGCTGTTAAAGCAGAGAAACATAACTGAAGGAAAACAAAGATGTTGCAGTACTCAGGATGAAAATGTTCAGTACCCTTTCATCTTTGACTATTCTTAATTAGAGTAGATTTATAAATGTTTTGGAAAACATTTATAAACAAGTTCAGAGATTATACACAAAATAATGAACCCAGTCAGAAAAAGCCTTCCCATCTACCTTTAGGGGACAACCAGATCAAAGTGGCTTAAGTTTTAAGACTCAGGCTTACCTTGGTTCTCTGCTTGTGGACTGGTAAAATCTAGTATTTCTTGGCAAAATCTTTTTCGTTCCTCTTCTGTTAGGTGATTATCACCAGCTAAAAGGCTGCTTGTTTGGAGATAACTAATGTGGTTAAGGAAACAGGAGGTAGAAACCCACAACAATTAGAAATTTGACTGAAAACAAGACATTCAAGTACTGCTCTTCTGATCTTTTGAGACAAGATCTGCTGTTATCATCACTGCACTTTTCCAGTAGAAAAGAAACAATGGAAGATTTAACACTATCTGAGAGTACTGCAGAATCTCAATACTTCTGTAGCAGACCGACTAAAAATACGATCCATTATTAACTAGTGCAATCTTGCCTCATCTAAAAAGATTCATGAGCATAGAAAATTCATTATTTGACAATAATCCATGCAGTGTGCAAATTAAAGACAGTGTCTTGCATCATACTGGCCAACATTTAGCACTAAATAATTTTGAGTATTCTATTTTATTCCAATTTACCTGGCTGAGAATCTGCCAGCTGTTCCAGCAGCACTTACCACAACTGTCATAAGACATCCTTTAAAATTTTAAGTACTGAGGATATAAATGATCACTTGAATATTTAGCTAAGAATGCAATATTACTGGCTCAGATTCTTTATAAGCATTTGCACTGAAGCAGAAAAGCTTAAAAGTGTTTAAAAGTGACGTGAGAATTTGCAAAGGAGGTTGAGATGTATAACCTGTGTCTTGTTGTAAAAGCACATAAATCAACAAAAAAATCAGCACAACAGAACAACCTCCAAAATACACTCAATGGTATCAAATAACTCAGCTGTCTCAGCTCAGACTCAGAATGCCTGGCAGTCTCTACTGTTAAATAAAAGTTAGAGATGTGTCAGAAAAATAACCCCAAGCATTATTTTCTCCCGTCTGGATTGTTCTGGTTCTGCCTGTTAGAGGATACTTTTCTATCTGCCCAAGCTGCTTCTGGCACTCAGCCAGCTGCTTCCTCGTGTGTGTGACCAGCAGTGCCCAGCCCTCAGCAAGGTAGGTTTTCAGTGCTCCTTGAAGATACACCTCTGCCTTCTGGGGACCTTTCTTCCTCCTTGGAAAATGAAAAGAATGAGCACAGAACAATGTAAGAACCTTTGAACATAGGCCTTCCTTTATTGCAATTCACTTAAGAAAGTAGAACTGCAATTAATATTATTATTCCATGTCAGTGAAAGGTTCCATATGCAGATCTATCCCAAGTCAGAGCAAATGAGGTGAAGGAACCTCCCACAAATGAAACAAAAGCCAACCAAAGCTTCTGACAGTTAGCTAAAAATTTGCTTACTCAAAAATTTTAAAGCAGAAGAATAGTTCAATGAAAATTTTATCACCACACAGCAGTTCCATGGCAGTCTTTAAACCTAACATTCCTCTCTCTGGTGAAAATTTAAGTTAATTTAGCAGTTCCATGGCAGTCTTTAAACCTAACATTCCTCTCTCTGGTGAAAATTTAAGTTAATTTAGGAGAATCTGTTGCAATATGGAGATCAGACTGCTTAAGTGAATATCAGAAGTGTGCCCCAATATATTTTCAAAAATAACCCACTTATGGCTCCCAAATTCTTCTAAATAAGAAAAACAAAATGACTGCAAAACACAGGTTTTCTCTGTGGATTTGAACAGCAGAGATAAAACCAAAAAATGTATTTGGAAATCAGGAATAAAATAACTGTTTTACAGGAGGGGAAACAAACAGTTTGCAATGATAACCTCAAATAGGAAATGTCCAAAGACTTTTCCTGGCTTTTTTTAGATAGATGCAGTTCATATATGTAGTTAAGGTAACAACTGCATTTACTATAGCCTACTTCCCAAGGAGGCTTCTGATTTGTTTCCAAGTTTACAGTTACATTTCCCAACCTTTCCTCCTCAGAAGAAAGGATCAAGCTAAAGATCATAGGACAGTTAAAGGTAAGAGTACAAAATCATGAGGTGAGAATAAAGGTTTGATAAAAGAGATTGCTAGTTTTCTTTTCTTTTTTTTGTAAATATAGCCTGAAATAGAGTTTGTTTACATTTTAAAAAATACTTTTTAAAATTCGTGTTTAATTACGGTGTATCTTCCTCAGGGATAATATTCAAACTTTTCAAAGGCAATGCATTTAAGACATTTTAAAGAGTCATTTACATATAAAACTCTGCCAAGTCCTTTCCCACAAGCTTAGCTGAGCGAATTCTTCCAATATTTGTGTACATTTCAATGGTGGCATGGGACAGATCCTGTTTAAAAGAAAAGAAACCATTATAAGCTTTATGTATTTTTGGCAGCTGTATGGCTATTTCACACAAACTCATAGCCAGTGACTAAGCTGAGCACAAAATACACAGCAGTTTGTAACAGGTCACCTTCACTCCTCCTGCAGCTGGTCATATCCATATCCATATCTGTGAAAGCTAAGTTATAATCAGAGTAATTATTTTCACAAGAGTGCCTTAAAGGAATTTTGCTTGCATTCCCAAATTGAAGTTTATCTCTCATCTTTAACCTTATTCTCCAATGCAGCCACAGTGTCCAAGTGTCACTTTCTTCTCCTTGCTCACCTTCCTCCCCTTGCCTTAAGCTTTAATAACAGCAGCAAACTTTTCTCACAAAATTAGCAGTTCCAACACACACATAGTGTTCAACCACCCACCTTCTTTCCAAAGTCCATAATCATCTATGGTCAGATATGTAAAAATATAAAAAATACATCATATTGTGACAGGATAAAGGGAAATGGCTTCAAACTGTTAAGATTTTTCTTTTTAATGCAAATAAATGATCTTAGGTGTGTCTGGAAGTTTTAACTAATTCTGAGTTCTTGTCCACTGAATGCAGGACAAGAGTATACATAAAATGTATATATTTACATGACAACTACACAGAAAACCATCTTTAGAGTGTATCTGATATCTGAATTTCTGCTGCATAAAAATGCAGTCATAAATATAAACAGAAATGGCAATTCCTCTGGCAAACAACACAGATGCCACTCAGTTTCTTAAATTTAGGAAGTTACTGCTGAGCTTAGCCGAGATCTTTAGGTGCAAGTTGGAACTGGATAGGTAAGAGAAGCTGGCAAATCTGAAGAATTTAACTCTGATCCAGCTACACAACTAGTCCTATAAATAAATGAAGAACAAAAGTGAAACCCAGTATCTTCAGACAAAATGTCTTGAGATTTTTCTTTTGATAAAACTTTGTAAAATTGAGTATCACATAGTTTTAATGTTTCAAAAGAACTATTCCATTTTCCTTCAAGTTTTCTCCAGAAAACCTTATTGGCCATATGCAAATGTGAGAAATTTTAAAGGAAAATTATTCAAGGAAGACAAAAAGCAAAACAACCCAACAAAAACTGTCAAACCAAGCCCTCAAAAAATCAAACACACTCTTGTGAGAGTCAAGAGTTTTTTGTTTTATTTGACAATCTTCTATTTGAAAAACAAAACCATCAAAGCAAAAAAACCTGAAATCGTTTCAATGGCTCCTCAACAAAGGAGCTGTCAGGAAATAAAGATGCACAATATTAGAATCCCCATTGTGCATCAATCTATACCAAGTACAACCCTATTATCCACAGATGTCCCACAGTTTATATATATATATATATATATATATATATATATATATATATATATATAATCAACATATATATATATATATAAAAAAATCAACATATATATATATATATATATATATATATATAAAAAAAAATCAACAGTATAACTTTAATCATCTAATACTCACTGCAAAATACAAGCCCAAACCATTTAAAAGGAAGGAAATTCACCATCAATATTCTTCTGGCAAAGAGTCAGTTAATTCTGAATTTGGGATAGCAGAATATGATAGCCATGACATTGGCTTTTTTAATATCTAAGTATACATACCCAGAGATAATAACCTCCAGCTCATAACTGTAAATATTAAAGTTAATGCAAATATTTGAAACTTGGGGCCCCGACAGGGTTCCAGCTGTTAAACAAATCAGCCTTGCTGTGCTCAGTGTGCAAGAAATATACCAAAACATGGAAATACAGATTTATGTTTTTAATGTATCTTCTCAGGTTTGAAAACTTTGGCTCTATTTAATCTACAGTGTAAACTCACAAAACTAATATAAATAAGCAAAACTCATACTTACTAAGTAGTGTTTTTCAAAAGCTTCTACAGATGATAAGGCCTCTTTGAGTTTCTTGTAAGGGCTCTGTGATGCATTGGCTTTGGAAAAAAGCAGGACAAGAGGTGTCACTTACAAACACATTCTGAGAATAGCATCCCCCCACACCCCATCCCTGGTTTTTCTCCAGTAGAAAGTGGAGAGGAAACTAAAGACTAATATCACTTTGCAGCTCCAGCTGCAGGTTATCTATTTGCACGCAATCAAAGATGCCCCATTTGATTTTCCAATAATTTTATTTTAAATACTTGTCTGAAAGAATTAAGAACTTAATTCAAATCCTGTGCTGTTCAAGATCATTCACCTAAATGCTGATACATGGAGCATTGATGGAAAAACTTATACTTGCAGCAGCAAGGAGATGCACTGGTAATTTGAAATATTAAACAGACATCAAAAGAACTTGTAAGGGATAAAGTTCTATCAATGTGTGTGTACGTAGGGATGCTTGAAAATACTTATTACTGATGTACTTCTATGCTATGCATTTCAGACAATGTCAGCTATTGGAAGGAATGCCACCATTGCTGGCAGTACCTGTTTCAGGGCGTTCTGCTCCCAGCCCTGCTAACAGATCCACAGTCCTGTTAAGGTCTTCTGAATTGGGTCCCTTCTCTGACACAAGTCCACACAGGTAACCCAGAGATTTTAACTATAAGAGAAGCCAGATGCTTGCTTTCAATAGGCTATAAAATCAATATAAAACCCTCTTGCTCTATTACATCATTCCATTTTAATTGCTTTCATATTATGCTGCTCATAGGATCTCAAAATTAACTGTTATTCTCACAGTATAAAGTAACTAATTTAATTAAGGAATTAAATTGCATATAAGTTACTGACTCAAATATTGGAACATGTGCATACACACACAGATCCCTACATGCACAACACCTAATCTGAGTAAATCCTTCTTGTTTTCAACACAAACACAAACAAAGCTTCAGATGTTCAGCAGTTATGACCAAAGATTATTTCTAACAGCTGTGTCTCTATTTTTAAAGACTGAACAATCAAGAAAAGCAGGCAAGTCTGCAGTACAGGGATTAGGCAGCCTACAAATTCACCTGAAGTACTGCATTCAAGTGAAAACCTTCCTGAAAAAGACATTAGCACAGTTAAGAGTGTTAATACAGTTAACTACCATAAAACCCCTTCTAGACAGCAGCTGGTGACTCAGCACCCAGAATGTTGTCTTAAAGCTCTTATCTATTGGCCGTTTGGTTAATTTACTTAGAGAACTTCACCAGCTATAAAGGTAAGCCCACAAAAGAATAAAGGTCACAGCTTGTCACATTACTCCACACCATAAAAAATGGGGAGGGACATTAACCTTTTTTTGAAAATTTATTTTAAACTCCACTTAATTTTGTCAGTAGTTGCTAAATTTCTTCATTCAGGCAGTTCCACCTTACTGCTACTCATTATCCTATTCTAATTCTTCATTTTACCCTTTGTGTTGGAATAATGATGGAAGGGAAGAACATTTCCAGCTCACTTTGGAACTTATCTCCCATAGAAACATCTAAGGAGCATGGGAAGAATCTGATGCACCAAAGAATTTTAAACAATTCTTTGCTTCCTTTATCCTGATCTCCACCCCCCTCTTTTTTTTAGCAATAACTCTTCAAGGTGAAATTTCATTTCCCTGCTTTTGTAATAAAACAAGGACCTCAAAGGCTCAATTAGAGGATTTTTAAGTCTACTGAAACATGACCAAACTCTGATTAAAATAAATAGCAAATATTCTACAGGCTATAAAACAAGAGGGTGAGTCTTCAAAAGATGTTAGTCTTCAAAAACATCCACAAATACCACAGAAGACTATTTCAGTAGTTTCTGGAGTTCACCTTCTTTCTAAAATGTTTTTCAACAGTGGAAAGCAGTAGCAACCTCAAACATCACCTCTTTCATAGGAACAGAGTAAGTGGAACTTGAAAGTTAGGGAAGCAGTTTAACCAAACTGAAAAGGTAACTTCAGAACATTTATGGTAAAGGCTGGTAACTGAAAAAATGGAAATTATTTGCCTCTTTCACAAGCCACCAAGGGTAACACCTACAATGAAGGCAGGGGTCTATTACTTTTGTTCTACTATGCTATTTTTAATGGTAAATGTATTTTTAATGGCAAATGCATCCAAATCTGGGCATTTTTTCTGCTGTATCTGAAATTCACATGCTCTCCCTCTCAGTCAACATAGACTGAGCTCATTCTGGAGTTGAATCAAACTAGTAATTAATTATTAATTTAGTGATGAGGAAAGGAGGGAATAGAAAAAAAGGAGGATAAACCCTTGTAGTTCCCAGACTTCAAATGACAGAGGGAAAAGTGAATATAAACATGGATGTCACATCTAGACTAGACTCAAGACAATGTGCAGAACCCAGTAATAAATTCCACAATAAAAAGGACAAAATCTGTTCCAAGGAAACAAATATTTTATTTGAACATTGTTATACCACCACCCCTCATCATTCACTCACCTTTTCTGTGGCATAGCTCCACAGGCCAACTGTGTGGGAAACGTTTGCATCTATTTGAGCCCTATCACAGCAGCCTTCTATTCTCTGTAAGACTTCCAAGCAACTCAAAAACACCCAGCAATCCAAAGCTCCAGGAGGAACTGAGACCTGGAGATGAACAGATAAAATTAACTGGGAAATAAACTATCACCAGATGAGAAAATACTTCAGCAAAAGTACTTTTCTTGATACAACACAGCAAAACCTCTTGGAAGAGTTTACTCTCAGAATACACAAAGCACAGCCCAACTCCTGCTGCCTCCTGAATAATTTATATATATATTAGCTCACAAAACATATTAACTAGATTTGATATATTCATCAAGATGCAAGAGAAGGAAAGGAAGACTAATAGGCCTTGGAAAAATTCCAAAAGTCTGAAAATTCAGCTTAAGGAAAACAGAGTTAGGAAAATTTTCTGTAAATAGACTACTGCTTTTCTGAGGAGACATCGGTTCTAACTGAGACTGAAATGAAATGTATAAAGAAGTGTTAAAAACCTGGAAAAAACAAATTAGTCTCTAAGATTCCTTCACAAAAATAAGCTTATTCATCGAAGGATAAGACATATGCCATGGACAACTGATTAAAAAATGGAGATGAAAACAAACAAAGAAACACAAAAAGAGAAAAACAGAGAAAGAGAAGAGAGTCTGATACTAGAATTTTGTCAAGAATTAAGACAAAGATGAGCATAACTAAAGTCATGGAATATAGTCACATTAAAGGTGTTTCAAAATCCTGTTCATAACCCATGTAAAAATGTTCCTTTTAGAAAGACTATAAAAGTCCTAAAACCCATAATAAACTAGGTGACTAATGGGACAGGAAAGTCCAAAGTATGAGCACAATGAACTTGAAGAAATAATAAAGATCTGAATTCTGAAAGAATTTTCAGGAATACAAAGACCCTAAGAACAGAGTAGCTTAGATTTCAGCTGTGTGTTCAGAGGTGCCAAGCCACTTTAAGAGGTTTGCCTGCATTAAGAAAAAGGATCACAACAGGGCTAAGCACAAGCTGTGCACAATTAAGTGTCACTGTCTCACAGGGCACTGCATTCAGTTTGGATCACCACAGCAAGACACGAACAGCAGAAATAAAAAACAGTGCAGAGGAAAACTCCAAACATTGGGGGCACAGGACAGACCTGGGGTGCAGCAAAAGGGGAACTGTAGGAAGTGCCTTCAGAGATCTAGAAGGCTACATTTTGGAAATTAAAAAAAAAAAAACAAACCACAGAATACACACACAAATCATGCTATCTGTGGGAATTACACATTAGTTTGAGAACACATGAAGGTGCCAGCAAAGCATCTGAAGCAGATTTGCAGTTCTTAAATGCAGATGAACAGATGGAACTTACTACCACAATGTCAGACAAGCAAAAGTTAGCAGCTGCTGTTATAATGGCATAGATAAAACTAACAGAGCACCCATGGGATGAGGACATGAGTAAGCACAAACTGATATTCAGAAATATTTTTTTTTGTTACAGAGGATTAGCCTGCATAACAGTATAATAACCACGCTGCCTTATTTCCTTCAATACAACACTGCTATAGATTTAAATTATGGGAACTACAGCTCAACAGATTGGTAATAAATCCATGAAAGAAGCAAGCAAATGACTACCAGTTTAGAGAATAACTTTCCAGGTGAAGACTAAAACACTTTAACTAAACAGATTTGGTTCCCAGATGTGATGTCTCCAAATTTCTTGCCAAAGACATCCTCGTGATGACACAATCAACTGCAGCACAGTTGTTATTACAGCATCATTTTGATAACTCCCAGCCAGTGCTTACTGAATGCTGGTCACCTACAGCTAAACTTGAAACATCTCATTAGATCTCACTGGATGAAATGGTTCACATCATGGAATAGATGACATCGACTCACTTCCAGTAGCTTGAGTTCCTGCACACAGTTGTGAAGAAGCTCCAGTGCTCGCTGGGAAACTTCCCATGGCCTCTGCAGGAAGATGAGCAGCGTGCACTGCCGGGAGAACAGGTAACTGCGCAGGTCCAGCAGCGTCGCCTCCTGGTTCTGAATCAGCTCTCTCTTCTCCATGTCTATTGGCTTCCGCAGAATTAAACCATTCCAGCTCCTCACCGGCTGGCAAAAAAACGTCAGCCAGTTTGCACCATCTAAGTAAACAAAGATAATATCCAAGAATCAACCACTGCTTGCTAGGAAAGCCTCTTCATCCTCCCTCCAGAGGCTGTGAGCTGCTTTAGTCTTTCCCAAGTCTATCACATGGATAAAATTACTTCATGTCTTAACTTCCAAAAGCAAACCAAAAAACCCACCAGAACTTCCACAGCGAGGTAAGATAATTGAATTCCACATTCAATTCCCATAGGCATTTTGTCTTAATTGTATGTTTGTTATCAGTATAGTGACAACCAGTCTGTAATTTATTTATTAGCAATTAAGCCTACCTGAAGTTCAAAACAAACAAGCTTTATCTGCTGAAGTATTTCTTACTCAGCCATCATGGATGGATGTGCCCCCACTTCCAGGTATTGCATTGGGTTCAGTCAGCACAAATCTGTTTCACTGCAATTACTCCTGCACTATATTTTCACAGTTTCATAAAACATATCTGATTAAAGCTGTTATATAACAGCATGTACTTTAGCTCATTAAAACAGTTTAAAGCTATTTGATACTTCTTGCACAGTAATTTTTCTTGAAAATGAAGTTAAATCTTCTGTACTGCAGATTAAGCACCTATTTCTATTAAGTTTTGCAGTGATTACCAAACATCTTGTGTAATTTGAGGCAACATTGAATGCTCTTTTCCAGGAAGCTCTTTACTGAAAAACCTAGCAGTGAGCTGTAAAAACAGCAGCTGTGTCTCAGCCAGATCAATACTTGTGTCATTTCATAGTTCAGGGCTCTGGTTGTAACAATCATCCCATTAGAGCAAAACACAGGTTTTCATTAAAAATTGCTTCTAAGCCTCAGAGACAAGAAACAAAATTTTGTTAAGACTGTAACTGATGGACACTTGTGTTTGCACACAGCATAAAACAAGAGCACAGACTGCCTGATGCAGCCTCCCTGTGACTGCCCAAAGCACAGGGCTGCTCAGCACAGTGAAGGAATTCAGGCACTCAACATTTCTTTCACATTTTCAGACACTTACCACCAGCCCCAAAGTTGACAACGTACTGAGAGAACAAGGCATCCAGCTCATCATACTGCACCAGGGCATCCTCAAACTGCTGCAGCATCTCAAAGACAAAGGCCAGCTCTTCCTTTTGGCACACAAGGAATACAGGGAACATGTTATTGACATTATTGATGTCTGATATTACAGCCTGTCCCCATCCATCCACAGAGCTCCAGGAACTCCTTTTTCTGTTTTTCATTTCACATGTATAGAAAACCCTGCCATTGGAGCAAATTTCTTCCCAACCCAGGGAGGTTCATGAAAGGTGATTAAATCATACAGCTCTGCCAGTAAATTCTGATGTGTATCCAGATCCTGATTCACTACGAGATATTGCTCATAGATCTATTAAAAGTTTAAATTTAAATAAATAAATGAATAAATGCTGAAGACTCATCTTCCATAATAGTACTGATGATTTCCCCTCAGTTTACACCATGAAGCCACCAATTGCAGTGCATCATATAAGGGGTTTTTGTACACAAAGCCAAACTGCTAAGTAGAAAAGGCCTCAAAATTAGATCTATCCTATGCAAAAGATAGCACATGCAGTCAAAGGAGACATGAGGATGTGGTAGAGGAGAGATCAGCACTGTACAGGGACCAAATTCCAAAGGAATCAAGATCTTTAATTTTATCAAACCAAAGGTTCTTGCTTTTCTCTAAATCAGCTAAAACAAAATTGTATTTATAACTACATAAAAAATAGAATTCACAGCACTCTCTATATGGATTGCTTCAAAATAGACACTTTTCTAAACATCACCTCCATAAATACTGATAAGAGTTTGAACAAAGAGAAGAGCAGCATTCATATTAAATACCAATTGCAAGTTTGAGTGTATGCACAGTAACGGGACATTCACCCCAAATTCAAGATCAACTACTAAAACACTTTTTAGATGCAATTCGTTTGCTTCAATTGAGGTTCATAAAACACTGACAAGCCTGAAGAGATTCTACTTTTTTAACAGCAGGAAACTGTATTACTGCATTAATTGTATTAAAAGGCAACTTAAACCTGCTGCAAACAGGATCCAAAACCACTGCTGTTAAACTAGTCTCCATAATTCCTGCTTCAGCCCTCAAAGAATGATCAAAACATTGGAAGTACCAGAAATCCAACCACAAGAAAACAGCACCATTTTTAAAACCAGGACTCAAGTATTTTCTTCAGTATCAAGGGACTCTTACCTGGACCATGAAATACTCGCAGAAGCTCCACCCTGGCTCGGTCCTTTTCTCTCTGAGAGTTCTCATGTCATCTTCAAACTTGCCTAAGTTTTTGGTAAAGGACATGAGAAGCAATGTCCTGAGTTTGGTCAGGAAGGCATTCCAAGATTCCTGAGAACGGGAAGAGTCTTTCAAAGGGTCAGAAAGTACCACACATCTGTAAAGAGATTGATAAAACTGTATTTGAGGAGGAAAACACATAATTCACATGTAAATGCCCATCTGAATACTGTGCATACCTGACAAAGAGAGTCAATAACATTTAGTTTTCATTCTACATTAATCAGAGGGAAAAAAACAAGGTTGAGAGTTATGTTTGTTTGTTTGAAGGCAGCTATGTTGGGGTTTTGGGTTGGTTTGTTTTTGGTTTGTTTTTTTTTTTGGTTCAGGCTTGTTAGCTTTTAACAAATCCTTTCACGTGATACAGTTTATGAGAAGAGTTTTATGAGAAGTTTATGAGAAGTGTTTTACCCCGAACGAGTACTCTAAAGCTTTTTTTTTAAGCAAATAATGGATACATTATTCTAACTACTTAAATATATGTAATGCTGTAGCTATCCTAGAAAAGTCTGCCTAGCAATACAAATCCGCAGAACAGCAAATATAAAGATCGTACAAAATACAAATCAGGATCTATTAGTTCACATATATTCAGCCTTTCCTAATTCACTTGAAATAATCAGCCACAATAGATTCTTGAAATACCTCAATCTGGTTTTACACATCCTATGTGCTAAAATGTCCTCTGCTGTTCTCAGAAAATAAACAGATCCCATTAATTCACAAATAAATCAACTTTTTCAGAGCATCTTCCTTCCTCAGTGTTTCTTTCACAATTTATTAACATTCAAGAAACAAATGATATCTCTAATGACAGGAAAATCTCTCATCCCAGTAAAACACTATTTCTGGTTAGAAAATCCTATTTTTTTGGCTTTAATGAAAGCAAAAACAGTTTCATGCATTCATTACTATTTCCTTAGAATAAAAACATCTGAAGAAACTGGCCTTATGTCAATTATCTCAGAGTGAAAAGGTGATTAAGTGAACAGAAGTAGAAGTAAGAAGCAGAAAATACAATGGCAAAAAATAAGCTCTATTGGCTTTATATTCCCTACTCACCTCACTCCCACTACCTGTAACTCTGGTAAGATTTTTACAAGCACCTAAAGAAACAAAAAACCCTGAAGGTCTAAAAGCTGATTATAATCACACTGTTCCCCTTAAACCTCTCTTAGCCAGAAGGAGATACTTGAAATCTATTTGAAACACATTTCAAAGCTGCCACAAACCCAGGAAAATTGAAAATAGAACTTCTCCCTTTATTCTTTGTGCCAGTTTCCTTCAAAGCACAGATCTTACACAGCCACTGGTCTGAATGCTGGACATCAAGGGAAGTCTTTAAATGAGCAAGGAATGTCTTGCATATGGAGCTGAGTTTATAAATCAGCACACTGGTCAAAAGATGAAAATGTTTGCAAGCCCAAGAACGCTCACCTGTCACTTTGCTTGTTACAGAAGTCATTCCTTATTTTATCTACTATAGAGGTTCGGGGAAGGATATTGGTTTTGTTCTTTTTCTTGGCATCACTCTCAACCACCACAATCAGCCAGTCCACTGAGCTGTGAGCTTTGAGAACGTTCTGCCACTTGGTGATGTCATCCTTGACTGTGGTTTTGTACACTTCTGTGTCCTGGGATGAGAAGTGGTGAATCATCAAATCAAACAGACATTCTGAACAATTTCAAAAGGCAAGTTTTGTTCCAAAGGAAGGCAAACAGAAAGACATATCAAATTGAATTAGTGACAGTAGGTTCACTTACTGAAAAAAATCAAATTAGGTAAAGCATAGTAAAATTCTAGAATTTTAATTTAATTCATTTCCAGTATTTTGGTTAACAGCAAATATAGTATTTGGTACATTATCATTCTTTAGATGACAGAAATTAAGACCTTTAAACATCATTTAAGCTCTTTATTTTACACCTTCTGGAGCTTTACAATAAAAACATGTTTGAAAGTACAAATCTGAACTGTTTTATTCTCACATAGCAACAGAAGTGTGATATTTGCACCTTCTGCACTGTTCAATTATCAACCTGTTTGAAAGCTTTTTCATAAAAGTATTTTTCTTAAAAAGCAGAAGCATTGTTTTGAATTATTTTGCTTCTGGGTTGGTGCTACACAGATAAATTCAGATAATTCTTAAGGCTGTTCTGGATACTTTTTGACTAGTCACAGATCAGATGTCACCTGTGTCCTTCAAGTGGATAATTAATTCACAACAGAGGCAAACCAAAAGGCAGTGAACTGGAGATAAATAGGATTAAGACATTCCAAATCTTGCCCAGTTAAATTGGTGACATCCACCAGTACCTGATATACACAGAAGATGGAACTAAAGAAAAAGAAGCCTATCTTTAGATTTCAGCATATCAGCAGATCATAACTGAATTACCCTGACCACATTTCTCTGCTGTGAAGAAAGTGCAGTGTGCCACTGCAGGATCTCTGTAAGATCCCGGGGGTTTTGTGCCAAAGCACTGAAAACAGGTTATTCAAATGCCTGTCCTCTTAGTGTCAAGTAACATTACAAACAGATACTGCTTATGGCAAGAAGTGCTCAAGCTAAGTTTTATTTCCAGCAATGTATCAGGTATGCATGGTTATGCAACCCAGGCTTAATTGTTTTGACTTTCTGCGTGTGCTGTTATTTTCATTTGCTTTTCATGCTTATGTGAACAATTTAACTTTCAAATTTTAGTGCTTCCGAGTACTTACACAACATTCTGTCCAATAAATATGAAGAAAGGGAAAAGTCAAAAGGGCCTTATTCCCCTCTTTGGGTAGTAGCTCCTCTTTAAACTGAACAAAGTTGGATTCCAGGTGAATCATCTTCGGAGCACGGCCATAGGACCTACAGAGTTTAAAAACTGATATTAGTGGACAGAATAGAAAAATGAACATGTGCTGTGGGGAAGAGAAATAAACTGAAATACTCTGGCACTGGAAACCCACAAACTACACACACTGCAGTTTATATTACTAAAATTTGGTATTGCTTGAAATGAGATAAAAGCTCATTTTTGAAGAAAAGGAACTAGAAGCCCTTCAGCTTTCAGTAAAAGATTTTCTGTATCTCTAAGACAAGAAAATACCAAATAAAAGAATTCGTCAAATATTTTTTCCAATCATAAGACAGTGCCATACCAAACTTTCTGAAGGGAAGTACATCTAATTCCATGTGAATTCTACCTATATTCTCTTTGAGAAGAAAGTATATCACTTTCAGAACACAGCTGCCAAAGTACATCAAAGCACACCAAGACAAACCCACAAACCACAACATCAAGAAGAGAAACACAGCATTACTATCATTTTTCTTTAGGCCAAGTTGAAGGGTTAAAGAGATCATCCTGAAGTGCACAGCATTCACTTTGATTATCCAATTTCTCCAATTTCTTTGAGTCAGTTGTTCTGTTCAAATCAATTTATGGTAAGAGCTCCTCAGAACACAACAAATACACATTTACCCAGTCAAAACCAGACACTGAAACAGAATCACAGAATAAAATGTAAGTTTACCTTCTCCATTCCATGGGTTCTCTAGGAAGCTGCTGAGAAAGTGTAGGATACAAGGAAGTAAATAAAGTCTGATCTCCAGCACCTAAAAGTGAAAGGCATTTATATATTAGCATGTGCAAATTATAGAATATATATTAACGTGCTATTCTACTAATGGTCTGCTCTTATTAAGAACATTTAATTTTGTCTGCTATGTGGAAATTGAAGTCCAGCACTGAACTAGATTTTTTTAAATGACTCTCAAGACCTAATACAACACTTTTAAGCAGGCATTTAATACATACACAGTTACAAACTTCCTATTAAGATTTTCCACAGAGCTACATAATTCATATACCAAAGAGAGTATCATAAAGCTGGTTCAACTCCAAAAAAAAAAAAAAATAAGCAACTCCTTAACTGGAGTCATTGGTTAAAAAAAACATATACTCCAGACTTCTAAAAGAGGAAGACTGAGTAGAGAGAGGTTCCCATCCTTCTGTAGCTGGGCCTACGCTGACAAAATTTGGTTTAGCACATGTTCCATGTTTTACTGGATCTGATTCCTCTCTCCTCATTTTCTGAGGCTGTTGTTAATACAAAATACCTCCCTGTCTACCACACTGAAGTCTTCAGAAACATGAGGTCTGTTAAAACAGTGCAGGTCGCAAACAACTACATTAAATACACCACCACTGCAGGAGCTACCTCTATATAAGTCAGGACAAAATGTAATGTCTACCACAAGAAGAAAAATATATTACCAGTAACCTTTCAACAACAATTCTTAAATTCTCTTAGGTACAGGGAGGATATGACAAGGACAAGACATTACAATTTTAAATGCCTTATAGGCAATTTTGCTATTTCCTGGTGGTTTTCCTTTTCACAATCATTCTGCACACCAGAAGAGGAAGATCTTCTGACCTTCCTGTAGAAGTGGAAGCTGCAGTTGAAGAAGTACCTGACATTCTTTCTTCTCCCTCCCACCCCTCAATCTCACATACACACAAAGCCAGGCATTGCCTCCACCTTTAGCATTCTTCAGTTCATCTTAGAAATCCTTTTCTAGTCCATTCTCCTTCCCTCCATTTTCTCATATATATTTTTATTCTCACATATAGTATTTTGATTACCAGCACTAACACAATTCTATCACCACACAATAAAGTGTATTAAAAAATTAAAGTTTAAAAGTCTGATTAAGTGCAACACAAACAAAAATAGTTCTTCTGATGCCTCACCATATTAGCTATTATTCAACAATGCAATTTTATCAAATAACTAAAACACTAAACATAAACAATTAGTACTTTAGCTCTGTTTCTCCAGGAAAGTACTTCATGCTTGATCCTTCACCTTCATCCCGACTGAATTAAGTGTACCATACCAAATGCTATTTAAGACCACAAACAAATGCCCTGAATGAATACTGAAACAAGCGTTAGTCATATTGTTAATGCTGGTTTATACCAAGTTACACCTCTGTGAGCCAAGCCCAGAACACTCTATTGATTTGCAACTCATTACTGCCCACAGAGAGTGAAACATGGCTTAGTGACTTAGCAGCAGCAGCACGATGACCACATCAAAATGAGAGTCTGTGAGCTTGAAGTCCGTTGGAAAGCCACATATTTTATCTCCGAAGCAGAGCAAAGTATTTTTTCTACACTGCACCTAAAAGTTAAATGTATGCCACAAAAATATTCCAGAATTCAACATCTTAAGTAAAAAAGACTACTACTGAATACAGAGGAACTAAAGGATAATGTGTAAGCACCCTGCTATTCCAGACAGCCACATCACAACACCAGCTTAAAACAGGTATATTAATTTTAAACCAGTCAGCTTTTCCTCCTGCATTGGTTTTGAGGGCATATCAAATACACATAAGAACGTGTTTTATGATCAAGGAAACGCAGCCCTCTAGGATTAGAAGAAAAGTGAGAAGAGACCTGCAATGTGAAATACACTGGCTGTCTTTGAACACAGACCAAAGCTGCTACCACGTATTTCCAACACCCAAAGGGCTGCAACATTTCATGTTCTGCTCAACTGGACCCTGGACCTACTGTAATCAGCACGTGTGAGCTGATCAAGCCAAGAACACTAAAAGTGAAGCTACCAGCAGGCAACACCAGCACAGCACTGACACGGGACCAACACTGAGAGCAGTAAGTACAGCAAGGAATGGTAAGGGCTGTCAAGACTGCAAGATGCACAATAAATTGTGAACTGGATGCTGCTGGGCTGCAGGGAGGGAGGGGAGCACCTCACAGCAAGTAGACAAGAGCACGACCTGCACAAATAACAGAACAGAAAGTCCCAGCAGATCACTATTTCTGGAGTGGTGTTGAGCAAGATTCCTACGATTCAAGAGACCTCAAGCACGGCAGAAGTCTGATTTTCTTCTCTATATATATTCCTCTGATGCCTCAGTAGTTGGGATATCTATGATCTACTTTCCAAAATATTTAAAAAGGAAAAATAAAGAAGAAATAACAGAGAAAATACAAACAACACCACTACAGGAATTTTTGTCTGTATCTAACTGAATTCTATGAATTCAGAATGAAACATTCCAAAATCCCAAGTAGCCCTGGAATTCAAACTTAGAGCAAACCCAAAAACTCTGCACAAATCTCTAAGAATTGCTTCAAAGATTTTTTTGTGGAATTTTTTGTCATTTTTTTGCGAGTTGGTGAGGAGCTTGTTTAAAAAAAAAAAACAAAACAAAAAAAAATAAAGTTGATGACTCAACCGTATCACAGCAAATTCATTTCAGTGGATTGGTCTCAGCACTAAGACCCAACCCAAACCATTCTGTGGCTGTCAGTACCATTCTGTGGCTGTCAGTAATGGGGCCAGAATGTAAATGATTATCAGACACAACTGAAAAGGCCAAGGAAGGATGTGCATATATGGGAAGGAAAAGTAATTCTGGAACCCTATCATAATTAAAATCAAGAAGCCTTCTAGAGAAGGGTTTTTATCTTCCAGAACCAACAGGCAAATAAGACCAAAATATCCCATAGAGATGATAACTAGGGAGTAACATTACAGTCTGATAACCTCTTGGAGCACCTACCTCAGCTTTTAAACCATGCTAAAGAATGGTTTAAACCATGTATGTCTAAATTAATCTATTCCCTATCTGGATGTCAACAGAAACCCCATAAATACAGAAAACACAGCAACTCTTTTAGTGATACCACACCAAGTACAGGGTGCTTCTGTACATGAAGTGGTAACACACAACAACTGAAAGCAGTAATGTTCAAGTGATATAGTAAAAAAAAATGCCCCAGGAGAAAGAGAAGAACAAAGCACCTGTTTCCTTTCTTTCCACATGACAAAGTTCAAAAGGTAGGGCCTTTGGCACTTATCTAAACACTTCAAGTGCTGTGGGTGGAGAATGGATCGAGAGCAGCCCTGAGGAGAAGGAACTGGGGGTGTTGGTTGAGGAGGAGCTCAGCACGGCCAGGCCATGTGCACGGACAGCCCAGAAAGCCAAAAGTGTCCTGGGCTGCATCCAAAACACCGTGGGCAGCAGGGGAGGGGGGATTCTACCCCTGTGCCCTGCTCAGGTGAGACCCCACCTGCAGAGCTGCCTCCAGCCCTGGGGTCCCCAACATGAGAACGACATAAACCAGCTGGAATGGGACCAGAAGAGGGACACGAAGGTGCTCAGTGTGCTGGGGCACCTCTGCTACGGACAGAGGCTGAGAGCTGGGATTGTTCAGCCTGGAGAAGAGACCTTAGAGCCCCTTCCAGTACCTAAAGGAGCTCCAAGAGAGCTGGAGAGGGGCTTTGTGCAGGGAAATGTAGTGACAGGGCAAGGGGAAGTGGCCTTAAGCTGAAAGAAGGCAGATTTATATATCAGGAAAAAATTCTTCCCTGTGGGGATGGTGGGGCCCTGGCACAGGTTGCCCAGAGCAGCTGTGGCTGCCCCTTCCCTGGAAGTGTCCAAGGCCAGGCTGGATCAGGCTTGGAGCAGCCTGGGAGAGTGGAAGATGTCCCTGTCCATGGCAGGGCTTTGGAACTGGATGATCTTTAAATTCTTTTCCAATCCCGAGAGTTCTGTGATTCTTTTTTCCCTTTCTTCCTGACATTCTGGTAGATCAAATCAGTGCAGCCTTCCTCCCTTCCCTCTTCCCCTATCTAGGACATTTGTTCTACTCTAAATTTGTACAGGAACAATGAATACCAGAATGACCACCTAACTATGAGTTCCAAAGGGAACATGTACTTTTTGTAGCAGCTGTCTAATAAATACCAAAGAACAACCAAAAAATATTGACATTCTTTAGGTTCATGCCAGCCTAAAAGCACCAAAATTCCCAATAATCTATATTTTTCGTAACAGTTTCCAAACTTCTTAGATGCTTAGAGGCTTTGTCACTATATTATCTAAATATATCACAGTGATTTTTTTTTCCTCTAGAGGAAATTATCCTAACCTACTAACTACACAGGCAGTTTAAAACAAAAACTCCTGAGGTCAGATGACTAAAGAAGACAAATATTTTCCTTTGATACCAATGACAAGCCCAGTCAACTAAGATAAAAGGCTTTGAATACCTTTAAAAGAATACAGGGCCAAGACTACACTGGTGTAGTTTTGTTTGGATTTTATTCTCAAGTATCACTCACAGCTAACCTTTCTGACCCTGCTTATTTTTCCATCAGTAAAAATTTCTACTATGAATCTTTTTTCTTAAATCACTATCCTGTAAGAAGTGGATCTACCTGAAGTTTTGGTGAGGTTTTTATAGTTATATCTTTTAAAGGTCCTCCTCTATCCGAACTCAAATTCATATTCAAAAGACGTCTAAAATCCAAAACACAACACAGCTAAATTGCTATATAAAAACCGTACCTAATTTATTAGAAGAAAATCCTTTCAGCAAAACTTTACTACTGCACTTCTAAATCTGTAAAACAGGTTAAAACTAACAAGTATATGCCACTTTTTTCATGACATATGTAATCAAATATTTAAGCACAGAATAATGTATCAACTACGCAACAGTGATGACTTACAATGCAGGCAGGAGTTCTGGTTGAGAAGAGGGAAAATGCATTTATAGGATATAGTTGTTAAATGGTCTCACTAGCAGCAAATCATTCTAATCACTTGGGCTACATCCCGCTTCTTGCTGGCATATTTTTTTATAATATCTATCTACTAGTAACAGAATAACTTTTGAATCAAGCTCCCCTAGTCCCAGAACAATATTCTTAACTGCAAGTATTTCTTTTCACTACAAAAAGATGCAAAATTCTTCACTTTCCCAACCCTTACTTTTATTAGCCTTTCTGTTCCTGCAGTAGATAATTGCAAACATTTTCTATTCTTTTATTCTTTCTATTTTCTATTCTTTCTATTCTAAGCTTTTGCTGATGGTTCTTCTTTTGCTGTATCACAGCACATTCTGAACAAGGACCAGATAAAAATTCTGCATGCCATTCTCTTCAAAGATTATATATAAAGTCCATTGTGCTAAGAGGGATTATTGACAGTGAGAGCAAACATGCAAACATACAATATAAACAGACAGTAGACAATATCCACAACTGCATGAAGACAATTACTAAAGAACAGCTTGTCAGGAAAGCTCTGAAAAACCTATTAATTACTTAATTTAGCAGAATTGTCTTTAGTCTTCAGCCTTCTCTTCATATTAATAGGGCTAATAATTTAAGTGCAAATCAGCTACATAAGGATGAGTTCTTTGGCTGATATATATGTGCAACAACAATATATTGAAGCCCCAGAGACTTCCTCAAAGTTTCAAATAGGATTCTTGAGAAAGAAACAACAATGGGTTTCCTAGGAAAGCAATCTACACTGGCTTAGAGATTTTGTAAAGTCAACATTGTCCAGAAACTACTCAAGTTCAAGATGTTCGATGCAAACACTCAACTTGCCTCTGCAGAAAAACCAAAAAAATTAATGATGCTAAAAATAATCCTTCTACAGCAGTGAGAAAGCTGTAAGATGACTCAAAACACTTTGTAAGTTTACCAGGTCTGGCAGCAACGAGATAAATTGCTACAAACTTGAGTTGAGAGTTCACAAAGTGCCAGAGAGAGCAGAACCACAGCTGGACAGTGAAAATCCCCAGTGGCTTTGCAATCTAGTAAGACTGACAGTGTAAAAAATATGGCTCAAATTAATTTGGAATTGAGTCATCATGGCACTCAGTCCTACCTGACAAGAGTGATTCAACACTCAAGGGTGCTGCCATACTGAGAAAAGAGAAAACACATTAAAGAACAGCAGCTTTCTGTGAATATACTACTTTTCCCACACTTGGAAAATATGGTTGCCTGCATGCCCAGAGAAAAAGTCTCCAGAAGTTTGTCATGCCTTCCCGAATTCTATGAATTTAAAACTTTCAGTTAAAACTACAGGTGCTTCCAGTGATGCAAAGACAATAAAAAACAAGGCTAATTCACCTATGCACAGCTTCTGATGGCAAAATAATCAAGTTACTGCACTAACATCAAAAAAGTACTGATAAAAACTGCATTTGCAACTGGCATCAGATGTCCAAGACAGGTGGAACCTGCCATTTTTTCCATAGGCCTAAGCCTGTACAAAGAGTGCTGAATTCAAGGTTATGCCAATATAGCAAATAACTACTGTTACAATAGAGACTAAGTCATAAATTTGAAAGCATAACTCTCTTTACCAAAGAAGCATTCCTTTCAGAGCACTGTCAAATTTATTTCAGGTAGGTAAAAACATTTGTTTACAAAACAACTCTGGTATGCACAGTGTTGAAAAGAAGTTTCACTAAGAACAAAACTCCCTCTTCAGTTCTCTCTTATTAAGAACAAACCCTAAGAGTTAGCAGGAGTTATTTCATGATACAGGATTTTACCTGACAGAGATTAATCTAAATCTTGTAGCAAAAGCAAATACTTATGCTCTGAAAAGCGCTCTCACTTAACCTTTACTCTTGCTTCATATAATCAGAACCCAGCCATCCCCTCACAGATCTCTTTATCCCCAACCTGCACCTCCTGGGTGGGACACTTATCCCAGACAACTCCAACTGCCTGAAACTGGAACCACAGACAAAAGATAAACTGTGTTTGTTGAGCAGTTTCCAACACCATGGCTTTCAATGTGTTTTGCAACAAACCAACACCAAGTCAATTCTTTCCCTGGAAGGCCAAGCCTCAGCTCTCTGTAAATCTCTGGCAATATAATGCTTAGAGGAGCTTTCCTTCAAGTAAGTCATTATTGGTGAATGCACTTATTTGAAATACTACAGTCTCTAAGTACTCCATTTCTCTGAACAGAGAGGAAAGGAAACTAAAGCAGTTACAGTAAAATGCATTCCCCATTGAAAGCAAATGTTTTGGTTTAAAAAGTAGCAAGTCATCCTTACTACATTCACCAGAGAGGTAATCTCTGAGCATTTTTGCTGAATTAACTTTAACTCCTGAATTAGGCTGTCTCAGACCAAGCCACTCTAGCCCATACCAGTAAAGATACTACTGCTGTGCTTGTCCAGAGCACTAGAAATTATTCCCTTGGTCCAGGTGTGAGGCATAAAAATGACACGTAACGCCCACCTCTCATCTCATTTGTAAGTCTGCTGCTACCATACTGGATGGGCATAAGAACAAAACATTTTACAACCATAATGTATGCTCACTCACCACACAAAATTAATATTGCTTTCAATATCAGATAACTGGGCTTGATTGAAATCTGGTTAAATTCCGTGTTTGGAATTTTGAAAATTTCCTTGTGCAAAGAGATCAGAGTTCTTTTCAGCGCCTTCTAACAAAAAACCCAAGGTTTTACTCTGAGGTAAAACTTTGTGTACTTCAACAGACTAAAATGTTGCTTTTCAAATAAGACTGACCTGCACCACCAAGTCCCCCTGCCACACACATGGAGATTCTCCAATTCTGAATATACATAAAGCCAGAAAATCTAAAAAGCAAGTCTCCACAGCCTGAACAGTAGCATTAACACCAGCAAACTATATCCTACAGATGTTTCTGATATGCACATTTTTCTGACTTTAAAGTGAAACGGATTTCAAAATTCTTGAAATAGGTGAGTAGAGAAGATTCAGTATAGATCCTGTTCACTTCAGCTCATGAACTGCATTCAAAAACAGGAAAAAAAGTTTAAGACAGAAAAAAAAGAACATTTATAAAACAGTCTAGAGAAAATATATACACACAGAGTTCCACAGTTGCACAGCTACAAGGTTACAGTTGGATACTTTTTCTAAGTAAGGTCTAAGACATTAATCACCAATAAATGCTTACTCCATAAAAAGACAACACAGAACTGTGAAACAAGTTTCTATTTCACAGGCATATAAAGCATTCCCAGTGTTCTAGTGATAATGTGCAAATATGTATTTTGTTACATCATCAGTAGAGATCCTCCTGACTGAGACCAGCCACTGGCTACCTTTTGTTAAAAAAGAAAAAGCAGAATTCTCTACGCTGAGCTCATTCACTTTACCTTTTTATTAACAGCATTTTGGATGTAGTTAGAATAAAGAAACTATTCCAGTTAGAAGGAACCTACCAGGATCATCTGGTCTAACTGCATGACCACTTCAGGGCTGACCAAAAGTTGCAGCACGTTAAGGGCACTGTCCTTAACAACTCTTAGACACTGACAGACTTGGGACAGACTTAGACACCTCTCCAAGGAGCCTCTTCCAGTGCTTGACCCCTCTCCCGTTAAAGAAATGCCTCCTAATGCCCAGCCTAATCCACGTGCTTGTTTTAAGTGAACTTTGAGTGCACCCCTCCATACCTGTAAGAGTTGGGGGGCTCACGTTTTACATCAAGACCACCTGCCTGTCCCTGATACCTGAAAGAACTAATTCACTGCTGGAAGCACGAGATCCCGTTTGGTTTAACTAGACTGTCTCAGGGATGGAACCAAAGCACAGCAGTTAAATTATAATGTCAGTGGGAAGGCATCAGTGGGATCGCCGCAGAGGAAGCCTCCTCGCAACTTCTCTCAGCACCAGCAAAGCCACACAAAGCTCGCTGGCAGGAAGTTTGGGGTTCACTATTTATTCTCATATTTCACCCTCTCCTGAATACCTCTGAGCACCTCGGTTTGTTATTTACTACAGAAACAACCCCAAGTTTGCCCACTGACATTAGAAAGGGGGGGGAAGCAGCGAAGAGGCAAACCCCGCCATCAGATCCCCTTTGCAGGCGCTCTGTTTTGCGGGAGCCCCCCAAAAGCAGCCAACCCCTCCCGCCTCCCCCCGGGCCCTCAGGGGGCACCGGCCGGACCCCGGTCCCGGCAGCAGCGGACACTCACAGGTCACGATGGGCTTGTTCTCCATGGTGTAGATCACGGGGGGCTTCTCCCTGCCCTCCTCCTCCTCGGCGGGGTCCATGAGCGGGCGGGGTCGTCAGCCCCGGCTCCCCCGCCCGCCCGGCGCCATGGAAACACCGCCGGGGGGCTGGGACGGGCCGGGCCGGGCCGGGCCGGACCGGGGGTGGTGCTGCCGCCGCCTCCCCCCCCCCCGCCTCCCCCCACCCCCTTCCCCGCGTCCCCGCAGCGCCGCTCCGGAGGGGAAGGCGGGCGGGAGAGGCTCATCCGCTTCCTGGATCACCGGGCAGGCATTACCGCTTCCGGGGAGCGCCGCCGCCGGGGAACCCGGAAAACGGGGAATGCGGCCGGGAAGGCAGGAAGGGAGGAAGGGGAAGCGCGGCCCGGGTGCGGGGCGGGGGTCCCGGCCTGCGGCCCCCGGCAGCCGCGGGGACCCGGGGCGGGGCTGCCCCTGAGGGAGGGCCTGAGGGTCAGAGCCTCCCGGGCCGCCCTGAGCGGTGACAGCCGGCACGAACGGGGGAGGCACGGAATGGTCGGGGCTGGAGGGAGCTCTGGAGATCGCTCAGTCCATCCCCCTGCCCAGGCAAGGTCACCCAGACACAGGAATACGTCCAGGGGGCTTTGGAATGTCTCCAGACAGGGAGACTCCACACCCTGCCTGGACAGCTGTTCCAGAGCTCTGCCAGCCTCAGAGGAAAGAAGTTCCTCCTTGTATAGGGGTGAAACGTCTCGTGTTTTACTTTATGTCCATTGCTCCTTGTCTGTCGCTGGACACCACTGAAGAGTCTGGCACCATCCTCTTGGCGCTCTCCTGGGAGATATTTATATGGATGGATGAGATCCTTTCTCAGCCTTCTCTAGACTAAACAAGCCCAGCTCCCGCAGGCTCTCCTCATAAAAGAGATGCTCTTTATTAAAATGAATCTGATTTAAATTCGTTGCAGGACATCTGTGAGGCTTTGGTGGACTTCGTGGGCAGCTGCCCGATGTGTCATTCCCGTGGCTGTTCCCGGCTAGTTCAGTGGGAGTAAGTGCATTAGGGATCATATTTTCCACCGGCTTCAAATATATAAGTGAATGCGGCCCTTGAAGTTTAATGGTTTATAATGAAGGGTTTTAAACGCATAGAGATAATAACACCCCATTACACTTCTGTTGTTAATTAGTGGTACTAGATTCATAAAATTGACCCGCGCTTTACTTTAGACTGAGATGCTGTTCCTTTCTTTTAAGTAAAATTACTGTTCACCTTGGTCATCTGCAGTTTCTTCAGGATCAAGAATCCTAAACTTAGAGGGTTTTCACTGACTGTCTCAAATAAAAGTAAGATCTGTAAGAGCATATTGAAAGTAGCCACCGTAAGGGGTAAAAAATGGAAAACACTGCATTTATGTGTAAAACCAAATGTAACCTCAGGTAGGACTATAAGTAATCTGTGAATTAATCATAACTCTTTATTGCAGAGTGACATTGTGCTCAGGTGATTTGGGTGTTCAAATATTTACAGAAGTCAATTTGTTCAGAATATTCTTTCAGTAGAACCTTAACCCTTTTTTTTCTGGACTTAAAATGTTAATTCAAAAATAATTACAGCATCCTTGTAATATATTTCATCCCTTAATACTGCTGAATACTCCCAGTTTTATTTCTGCCATTTTACTGTGGGGATTATTGGTTGTTTCCTATTTGAACATTTTACCAACATCTGCACAGATGCACATCTGCTTTCAGCTTGGTTGTAAAAAAGTTTGTTTCCTTGGCACAGTCAGACTTTAAGAATATAGCACAATAAAATGTGTTACCTGATTTTCAGGTTTAGGTGAGCAGCAGGACATGAACACTTTTTAGGTCTGTGAGAGTCAAGACACATCATGGTACAATTTTATGTTAAAAATGTCAGCACTTGAACAGTGTTTTATAGAATAACTGATGACTGTGTGGCAAAAATTATTTACTGAAACAGAAAAGAAAAAACGCTCTTTATGCACTTATAAAAAATTAGAAATTCCTCCCAATAAGCTCCAAAGTAATTAATTTTGTGCATCTGTCAAATGGTCCTGAACAGCACAGGTAGGGAGACAGGTAAACTCAAGTCAAATTAATTTGTCCCCTTTTCTCAGAGATTAGAGCTAATGCAAATAAATTAATTGGGATTTACATTTTAATCGCTATAAATTTGATAAAGAATTCAATTTCCTCTCTAGTTTTTATGTTGCAATATAGTTGTTTCTATTAAGAACAAGCATAAAAAAAACCCAAAAACAACCAACCAAAAGAAAACCCATCCTAGCCCTGCTTGCTGGTTTTGATGGCAAGTGAAGCAAGTACATCTCCATTTGTGTTTTTTTCCTAAACTATCTTCTCCCAAAAAACAAGACAGACATTATTATAGGCAAGAAGACGAGAGAAAACAACTTTTCGTTGTGTCTCAGGTGTTTAATTGACGAAAATACTTGAAAGTCAGTTTGACAGGGAAGTGAGATCGACTCAAATGGGAAAAGTAGATCTTTTCTAGCAAACTGCACAGAGAAAAAATCGAGCATTTGGAAACTGAGACTTTGACAGTGTTGTGCTTTTACCTGGCATTTTGAAATGAATGGATGAAATTTTCCTTCTGGGGAGAATGTGGGAAATGGAAAAAGGAACCACTTGAAGGGCAACTGGAATTTTGCTTTTCCTCTTGCTTTTACACCAAAATACTCTCTGTCTCTACTAGAAATCAGTACTTGTCTTAAGTGAATATTAATTTTGTATCCACAAAACATAATCATTACAGGCACCAGGCCACTCTGGTGCTGCAGTTCACTCCAATTTTTCAACCTCACATGCATGGCAAGATAAAATTTATTCTTGCCTCCCAATCAGTCTCTAGCCAAGCAAATTCTCTTTATCGTTTCAGATTGCTGGGTATCAGGTGCCTGAAACTTTTCTGTTGCCACATTAGCAGGGCAGAATTATGCATGCACTTTGAATGAGGAGTCAGTAAGAGAAGAGGAGGTGAATTTGAGGTAGTTCATGGCCATGCAGAGCCTGTATAAATGCTTTTACATATCAGCATTATCATTTCTATTCCAGCCACAGGCTTAGTGCCCAAGTAGGTCACCTCTGGGACGGAGCTTGACTTTGAGGCACAGTATAAAGGAGCAGATTAATCTAGGAGGCATCTGTATGACTGGATGGAAAGACTGCATGTATATTATTAAACCAGAAAGAGTTTTCCTGGTTTCCAAGTCTGTGCATATTATTTTCCTGTGGATTTCAGGTTGGTGTGGACAGAGGGGCACAGCAGCCTTTCTTTTGATCCCTACTCCACAGCCTGGCTTCTGCACAGAGCAGAGGTGTGCTGATGGAGCAGGGCCATAGCGCACACCATCAACACTCTGGGGTGGGAGTTTACAGGAACAGGGTTCTAGCAGGAAAAACAACCTCAGAAAAGCAGACTCTCTCCCAAAACGACGCACATAAACTCATTATATTTCCACACCCACATCACACTCACTTGATTTAACTGCACTTCATTAACTGTCTCATTAGCAGGAGCTGGTGTCTCTTCTTCCAACTTTAATTTTGACTGTGCAGCCTTGTCATTTCTCCCTCAGTTCACAGCTTCTCTCTGCAACAGGATTTGTAAGTTACCATACAGAATTCAAAATTTTCTCCTGTCAAAATTTTGCGCAGTTGTTCTTCTCTGATGTTTCTTCTTATTGATGACTTAGAGATTTATGCACCCAAGAGCCACTGCCACCAAGCAGTCCCAGCAGTACTACCTGGCTGAGTTTGGGTTAGGCTAGCTTCATGGGCAGTTTCTGTGGTTTTTGGGAATTTTCCCTCCTCCTAGAGGAGGAATGAAGTCTGACTTGAAAGGTGGGAATTGTTTCAGAGGAAGAAACTGGTTTCAGAGGTGCTGTTTGTGTATATTGCGTGGTGGTTAGTGTAAACCAAGGGTTAAATTTCTCATTGTCCTGTTCTGTCATATTTTATATGCACAACCCAGTGGCACACGTGTCAGGCAAACAGAGGAAGTCAGCATATCCCACACCTTTTTCTGCTCCTGGATTTCCATTTCCTTCTTTTTTTCCTTGCTCCTCTTCTGTTACTGGTTTGTTTAAATGATGTGCTCCGCAAGGCAGGAGAAGAAATTTCATTGAAAAAAAAAAATTGGCACTTTTAACTTGATCAAAATAAAATATAGTTGTACCCTTAAGAACCATATCACAGAGATTAATGAGCTCAGTAACTGCAAGAGAATCAGCAGTGGTTTTCTGAGGAGCTGGATCCTGTGTCTCAGGTCTCCCAAAGAGCAAGAAGGTTAATTAAATCCTGGCTCTTTGTTATAACATTAAATCCTAAAATATGATGTCAGTCTTCAGTTCTCTATTGGGACAACTCTTGGTGAAATTCTCTCAAATATTTAAGCAGCAGGAAATTGAAAGGAAAGCACTTAAAATGTATCCCTAATTGCCCTATGTTTTGATGTAATGTCCATTACAAGGGAAAATCCACATTTGAAAATGTTCCTACTGAGTTTGAAAATTATGACAACCATCCTATTTTGGGGAGGCAGAGAAAAAGATAAACAGAAAGAATGGTGTTGATGAAAGGAAATGATCACTAGCAGGCAAGGGTTTGATAGGAGGAAAGTAAAATTCTTATGCCAGGTCTCAGTCAGGATGAAGATAAAACCAGCAGTGTCTACAGGACAATTTGATTCCCCCTCTCCAGTGTTATCAGACTGTAAGATAACCAGGGCCCAGGGGTATCATGGTAGATCCCAGAATCCTGGGATTTGCTAGCAATAACAGTGATGAATTTCCTGTATCCTCTCATTCATACAAAATCCAACTAAAGATTTGCCATGAAAAGTTTTATCTTTATATTCGCCATATCTGACCATACTCTAACATTTCTGCTGGAAGTAGTGGGTTGAGCCTGGCCAGCAGCCACACAAACACTCCCATCACCAACAGGACAGGGGGAGAAAAGAAGGAAAACAGAAGTGGGAATGTATATGAGTTGAGATAAAAACAGTTCATTAAGTGAAGGAAAGAGACAGAAATGAAGCAAAGGAAATCACTCACCAGCTCCCACATGCAGACCAGCCATTCTCCAAGCAGAAGCCACCTTGGAAGACAGAAATCTCCCTTTCTCTGTCCCAGATTTTACTGGTGACCATGACCTTATGGCATTGTATTGTTTGTAAGGAAAAGCCCTTTGGCCAGTTGGGGTCAGCTGGCCCAGCAAAGTCCCCTCACAATCTCTTGCCTATCCCAGCCTACTTGCTGGAGGAGAAGTGTCCAGTTCTGCTTGTTTTCACAATAATCCCATTTAACAGATTGGGTTGGTTTCCCTGAGATGACTTAGTGTAGGATTATACCAGAGATGTTTATGAAATAATATCCAGACTTCAACATATTGTCACCACTACTTAAAACTGAGCCTGTAGATGGACAGTCCTGGGTGCCATGGTAGGAAAGATCTTATACATTTGCTTTTTTTACTAAAGATTTAAGTTCTGTCTGACCTGAAAAGGATTGCAGAAGAGAAACTTTATGGAGAAAATGAATATTTGAATGTTCAACAGTGGCAAGGTTTGGAATGAAAAACTGAAGGAATTTCTAGAGAAAGCCTCTCTTTTCAGGCTGAGCATCAACTTTCAGCTCTGGGGAAAGTTCAAACACATTTTTCAAATAAGGTTAAAGGATACATCTTTGCTTGTAGGGATTTCTTACATTTTCCTTTGATACTTTTTTGTGATTAATATTTAGGGAGAAATGGATATGGAAGTCCATGGGCTTCCAATGAGATGACCATCACTCTATACATTGTTTGGGATTAAAAATAAAACAACATAATAACTGTAACTAAGTTTTACAGAATTAGTGAAGGAAGCTTTACCCCAAAGGAAGAATTATTCAAGGAGTCAGGAGAGAGGCAAATGCATAGTTTTATGTTTTCACTTTGATTTGTATCAGCAGTCAGTAAACTGTCACCAAAAAGCACAGGAAGTTGAACTGAGGGAATTCTGGTTTTAATTAACTAATTTCATGAAATCACAGCCACCTGCAGAAACAGAAAAAAATGACAAGATTTTTATATTTGGGGGAATAATTTTATAAGATTTTAAATTCCTTTTTTTAAAATTAGTACTTTAAAACCCACCTTATCTTTTTAAATTTGTGTGTCAGCCACAAATCAGTGGTACATAATAATCAGAATTTTGGCTTTTTATTTCATATTATTGGGAATGAATCATTGACAGAAATATATTTAATAGCAACAAAACCAGTGTGGGGAACCTATTTCCATAGAAGCACTTTTCAAGAGCATTTTCATTTTATCCATAGATTTCTGCAGCAGAATCTACTGTGTATTGTGAACTGTTCCCCATCACCAGAGTAGGAAAATATGGGAATGCAGAGAAGGTGACAGTAACTGTGGAAGAGCTGCTGTGGGTCCCTGTTCTGAATCCTGTAAATGACCACAGACAAATCAGAGGGACAAAGTTGAAATGTGGGATCAAAGACCTTCAACAAGGGTCAGGAAAAGTGAGCAGCCTTTAGAAGGGGAGAGAAAAAGAGAGAAATCATAGAAATGCTGAAAATATTTAAGAAAGGAGTTTACAGAAATAGTGGTCAGCAAGCCAGGGCAGAGCAGCTGGAGCAAGGAGGAGGAGATGCTCCCTGGCCCGGAAGGGAGAATCAGGACCTTGCTATTTGTCCAGCATAATCTTCACAATCTTTTCAACATCAGTCTGTCTTTTCTGGGACCCAAGAAATCTCCTTTCCTGGCAGTGCCTCTCTTCTAGCACTCCTTGAGGCAGACCTTCCTCCTCCTCCTCCAAACAGTTTGCTTTGAATAGTTCTCTAAAATCCTGCTTATCCAGGGAGGATGCCACTAAAAGGGAGCATGTTTGAGTTACCAGAGGCAGCTCTACCTTGCAGACACAAGAAAGGCATTTGGACTCAGATCCTAAGTGCTGAGTGTATTACAAGTGTGCCAACCCACCTCAGTAAAGAGGAACAAGTTCAAAGTGTGAAATTTTGAGTAGGAAAGTACAAACATCTCTACCAGGATGTTAATGTTACATGTCTAATGGTGCCAGCAACTGCTCTTGCTCCCCCTGTACCACCTGAACCACATAAAACAAGAGGAAAAAGCAGATGTGACAGCCCTTACTCCAAGCTAATTCTGAAGACCAGATGAATATGTAATTTAGATCCATTTCCCAAGCCACTCAAGCATATTTAGTAACTAACTAGCAATAGTGCAGCGATCTTGGAACCTTTCACAGCTCCCTGAAATCCAAACAACTTTTCAACCAGTATGGGCAGAAACAAGGTCAGGTGCTAGCAGAGAGAGAAGGCCCTCAAGCCCCAGGAGTTCCTGCAGCTCTGGACTATTTTCAGGATAGACCTGAGCTGCAAAACAAACATTTCAGCTGCCAGCAGGGAGGCACAGGGCTAATTAGCAGGTCTTGAACAGCAAGATTCAAACTGGGAGCATGCAGCACTCTCCCTTTGTTTTTCATGGATGCTACCTCTCTGTGTCACCTGCCTCTGCTCCCTGAGCACCCACCTTTTCCCTGCTACCCTGCCCTGCTGAGCATGGAGCTGTAGTAGCTGTCATGAGAATATCAGCTCAAACTGTGTGAAAATGGAAATCAATTCTCCTCGCTCATGAGAGAGGTTTGTGTCAGGAGTTTTTCATTCTCATTTATGCCATGAGTACGAGTGGCAGAGAGCCCGAGGCAGAGCCCTAGGACAATCACACCCCAACATAATTCTGAATTTCCTCTTGAGACTGGAGACCTTAGAAGAAAGGGATTGTTTGTCTGGACAGTTACCCTATCCTGAGAGGAGTTAGAAGCACAGAAACATACACATTTTAACACTGGCTGTTCTTTGGAAAAGGAGGAGGTAAAGGGACACCACCATGGGATGTTTCCATGCACAACTCAAATTCAAGGGCTCTGGTACCACCACCAGCAAGGTGATTTCATCACCAGACACAGGAAACCTGTCATGCCCTGCCATGAGGGCCTGGAGAGAGCACAATGTATTTAACCTGTGCACAGCCAGAGAGCTCCCTGCTCCCAGCTCACAAGGTAATTCACTGTTCTTTTATCAGCTGTACTCTGCAGTCTGCACCTGGACTCTCTCAGCTGGGGACTGACAACCCTTTCCTCTAGAATGTATTAATTTCTATTCATTTTTACTTACTACACGGTTAGAAACATAGATGTATGATCACTTAAAAAAACGTACTACAGGAAACATTATTAAAATACATCTTTACTACGTAATTATGCTTTTGTACAAACATAGTAGTTCTGGATTGTTACTTCATTTATCGTCCTTGTTAAGAGTAGCTTCTGAAGAGTACTGAAGTTGGTAAGAATGAGACCATAAAATTTCTAATTCAATTCTCTAGACAATAAGGATCTATTCTAAGGATTCTGTAAGGATGATTGTTTAATTTCTGTCCATCACACCAGTCTGAGGAAGAGCTCACAAGTGTCCAAGGGATAATGTAAAACTGATGGGAATAAGGAAGGAGGGAATCTTAGAGTGAGTTACACAATTATTTAAATACTCTTCTCTGCATTCGTCAAGGGAAAGCTCAATTCCAAATTAGAATGTAAAATTATTAGTTGTTAAATTAAAATGCATTATTAATTAGAAATTAGATTCCCTTGCAAGCTTATCTTAGGCAGGTCCTCCCTGGGTGGCAAAATTGAAGTACTACAAGGATAATGAAGTCTGAAGAAGAGGCCCAGAAAGCCATTCATAATAAGCGTAGAAGTAAATATCCTGATGAGAATCCTCCCCTTCAGAATCCTTATTTTTATTTTTGTGTCCTGCCATGACAGCAGGACCCTCTCAGAGGGTTAAATTGACAGGGTATGTGTGATTTCATGGAGAAGGAGGAGGACTAAGCAACCAGAGACTCAGCAGTAGCATAAGTTTTGAGATCATAAAGACATTCAGGGCACACAGGCTATTTCCAGAACAAGTTTCTATTCCAGGCTTTGATCCTATTAGACCCTGGTGCTCTTAGTAATAAAGCTACTGAGACAGCTGTAAAACAAAATATATCATTCATGGGAGAGAAAGGACAATGAAATCTCTCATCAATTCTTGCTCTGACCACCACTGCCCCCCAAAAAATACAGCAACAAATATTTCGAACAGATGCTGCTGCTTAGATCCAGGTCCTGTAGCAGCAAACAAACCTTCACTACTTTTAACCCTGTTAGTGCTTTTCAGCTGTGCCTGAAGACATGAAGGTACTGAGAGCCTTGCCCTGAGCACCAAATTGAAGCTGAGTAAAACCGAGCTTGAACTCTCCTCAGTGAGAAATGAGAACTTCTCAATGAGAACTCACTTCTGTTGAGAAACGAGGTTTCCTCTTGCACGCAGAACAACAAAGTTCTGAGATTTCATTTTTGTAAAGGTGCTGTACAGTTTTGATGGTTTTGTATCTTGAGTGGGAGTGAGTACTGTTTTGTCACAGGTTGCACACCAAGTACAGGACCCTCTACCCTTCTGATGGGTGGAATAGCAAATCTCCTTGTCTAGGAGAGACAGAAGGAAAAATCTGGGTGTACTGATGGGCAACATTTCTGAACCTGCTCTGAAATCTCTGAGAAGCCCAAGGGAATTAAACACTGACTCCCATCAGACTGAAAAGGAAGTCATGTGCCTAATCCTATTAGTGCCTGTAAAATTCCCAGACCTAACATTAGCTCCAGAGGTTACTCCACTGAGAGGTCCCTTTGAGAATAAGCAAAACCCCCATATTGCTTCCGTGCAATTTGTTCTCCCTAACCACGTTATCGCTTTGGAGTTAACAGCAATAATTTATGTTCCATTATGTGCAGTACTTAATTTAGATAGGCCAGCTGCCTTCTTGCATGGCTGCCAGCAAAAGAGTGCACACTCTCAGGAAATAACAAATTTGCAGGTTTCCCTTGCCTGCCTTTCTAATCTTACTGGAGTTCTGGGTCAGGGGTGCTGGGGGGATGTGGTTTCTTTGTTCCCATCTAGCAGGGAACTAACCCTGGTTCCCTCCCCAAAAATACAGAGTTCCAGTCTGCAGCACAGGGTTGTGTCTTGTCCACACCTCACAGCTGAAGAATATTCAAAAGCCCTTTCATAAAAGCATTTCTTAGTAGTTTGAGGTCTTCTCCATCCTTAAATTAATCAGAAAAGAAATATGGGATTTGCTAGGTAAACTCTTATTGTGTTCAGTTAGAGAGTTGTGCACTGAACGTACCTGCTGGCAGGGAGAGGAAGCAGTGCATCCTTCTGGTAGATTATGCCATTATTATCCCAATAAATAATCTGTACTGAAAACTTTAAAATTCTTAAAACAATAAATTAAATCTTAAAAAATCCGAATTCTGCCATATAACTTCGCAAATTATGGGAATTACATGATTATGTGCTAGGTAGAACATGAGAAGAAGAAAGTAACAAAACAGGAAAGAGTTTTGCCTTCCCGTTCAGCATCAATTGTATCTTCCCTATACCTCAGTTTTGTGCAATTGCTTAAAGCTTTTCACAGCTGTGAGAAAGCCAGCTGTGCCTAAAGGAAGTCAGCCTTGTTTGGTCAAACACGACACTTGCAGCAGTTGTGTGAAGAGAGGAGTAACCTCAGAGAGAAGGATTTTTGCCCAGGGAGCCTCAGAGGATCAGCTCAGCTCTGTGGCAGAGTGGACCCTACTTCCATCAACTACAGAGCAGCTTTGCTGCACAGAGGCAAAGGGCAGCAGTCTCCTATCTTTGACAAGGAGCTCTGAGCTGATAGGAAGCAAACAAAAATCAGCATTTTCCTGAAAATACTTGTGGAATTCACATTTCATTGCATCAAAGGTGAGAGATTTGTATGTGTTCCTAAACTGATTAGTTTCTTTCTTCTACTGATCTTCCTTATAAATGTAGCAACTACTAGCACTTAATTACTTGTAACTTCATTGGAGAAGTGAAAAAAAAAAGAGACGTCACAACTAGGCCAGCGCTGAATTTGGCTTTTGCAAGTGTTGCCCGACATCAGCAAGATGAAAAACAAAGGCAGTTCACACCACAAGCCCCAGCAAAGTAAAAGAACCTGTCCTCAGAGTGAGCTGTGCCCTGCACTGCTCCCTGTATCCCATCAGTCACATGCCGTGTCTGCACACAGGCAGTGACCACAGATGGCACAGGGCACCTGCTTTTGGCACTCTGCTTCCTAGCAAATGCCTCGGGAAGCAACGAGCTTTGTCTTTCCAGCACAGAGCAGAAATGCCTGCTCCAGCCCTGTCAGCTCAGGTGTCACAATTCCAGCTCCAGCAGCCTCATCATAGCAGTGCTGTCCCTTTGGCACAAACCTTTATCACAGCAGAATGTAATGATGTTGGCAGTATAGGGGGCTTCTTATATGTGCATGTATCTCATATAATGTATTGATATCATTGATGTTATTTTTGTGGGTGACCCGTAACCCCTACCTAGGGGGAGGGAAGGCTCAGTGGAGATCAGTGAGGGTGATGTGTGTGGGGAATGACTAATGGAGTCATAGAATTTTAAGAGGTTGGAATGGATCTTAAAGATCATCTGGTGCTGGTGATGAACCTCCCACTAGACCAAGTTGCCCAAGGCCCCATCCAACCTTGTTTTGAACACTGCCAGGGATGGGGTTTCCACAACCTTCCTGGACAACCTATGCCAGGGCCTCACTACCCTCACAATGAAGAATTTCTGCCTGTCTAACCTAAATTTCCCTCCTTCCAGTTTGTACCCATCAGTCCTTGTCCTGTGACTCCAGTTCCTGACAGGGTCTTTCTCCAGCTTCCCTGTAGCCCCTTCAGACCCTGGAAGGTGCTCTGAGCTTCCCATACAACCTTCTCTTCTCCAGCTGAACAGCCACAACTTTCCCAATCTGTCTTCAAAGGGGAGGTGCTCCAGTCCTCTTATCAATGTTGTGGCCTCCTCTGGACTTGTTCCAACAATTCCACACCATTCTTATGTTGAGGACACCAGACCTGGACACAGCACTGCAGGTGGGGTCTCACCAGAGCAGAGTAGAGGTGGAGAATCTCCTTGGACCTGCTGCCCATGTTCCTTCTGATGGAGGCCAGGACAGGGTTGGTTTCTGGGCTGTGAGTGCTCACTGCCAGTCCACGTTGAGTTTTTCATCAGCTATCACCCCCAAGTCTTTCTCTGCAGGGCTGCTCTCAATCTCTTCCCCGCCCAACCCGTAGGTGTGTCTGGGATTGCCCCAGCACAGATGCAGGACCTTGTACTTGGCTTTGTTGAACTCCATGAAGTTCCCAGCCCCACCTCTCAGGCCTGCCAAGGTCCCTTGCTGTGTGTGACAGACCACAGCTGTGGCACGGCAAGCTGACTTCAGCTCTGCACAACAGGGACCAGGCGTGGCCTTTGGTTCAGATCAACAGATGCCAACAGCTGCCAACAGCTGAGTGGATCAGCTGGTGGTCTGAATATCTCCCTGACTTATACAAGGAGAGAGGGAATTAAACATTATCCTCTCCACATGTTTGCTAAAAGAGGGATTGCTAAAAGAGCACTGGACTCTGACATATAATATAGGAAGTGATGAAATCCAGGAGAGCATGTCATTAACTCATACCACAGCTATTAACCTTGCATCTACCTACAAAATCCTGTTACACCAAGTTTTGTTTCACAGAGGCACTCTGTCAAGCCTCTCAGGAATGGATTCCAGTTTTAGAAGCATGTAGAAAGTGCATCAGCATGTTCCTCACCCCAAAAGCCCTCTGCCCAACATAGCAGCACTCAGGAGGGTGGCACATCTGAACCATGATCTTGCTCCCAGTGCAGCAGCTGATTGTATCTGGCATGGAGAATATAGCATTGCTTTTATGGAATTCCAGGCTGTTTTCCCAAATACATTAATGCAGCATTGGAAGAAAAAGAGTGGAATTAGTGAGATGAAAGCACATACAGAAAATACCACCACCACAAACACCCTCCAACGGTTAAGTTTGCAACTTAAAAGAGAGGCTGTGTAGAGCTCCTACAGCCTAAAGGTCACTGTGATGTGGACTGCTTAGCACAGAAACAAACCACCTAAGAACATTCCCTGTGCCTTCATCCATGGAGCAAACGTGTTCTTCCATTTCCAGAGCTCCCTTACACAGTGCTGGTTGTCAAACATTGCAGTGTTACACTGCCCCATTGGCCTCCCCTTGCCCATAAACCCCACTGCTCACTGCTTCTTACAGGTGTAGCTGTGATGTCTGACACTGGTTGTGTGATCAAAATTATTGTCCTCTAAAAATGAATTATGGCTCCAAGGAGATCCAGTAGAGGCACTGAGGTAACAAAAGCTGTATTTGTGAGAACTCAAAGTAACACAAGAAGGTTTCTGCTGGCATACTCTTAGAATGGAAGCCCACCCTCTCCACAAAAATAGGTCCTCCCACACAGTGACACACCACGCCACTCACCTGTCATTTTAAGGCAGCTCAGCCCAATCTAGACTATTCAAAGAGGAACAGATATGGGAAGAGAAAACCTACAGGACAAGCCAAGAACCCTGTGCTAGCAGGGTAGCAAAAAGATGACCCAGACATGTGATACTATGACACAAATGTAATTTGCTAAAGGATCACATAGGCTAAAGAAGAGCTGATGGACCAGGGGACAGAGCATGTGTAAAGGTACAGTGTATAATGTTGGTGTACACAGGAAGAAGTGCCTTAATCTTCTAGTGAAAAATAAAAACTTAAAATATGTCCAATTTGACAAATTGGTTTAATCTACAGCATCTCTGCATAGAGCCACCCTACTCTGCTTCAGTCTTAACTTCTTGGATTACACAATTTTGGAGTTACTTTGGAGGATTCTTCAGGAAAGGAAGATACCTCCCTCTCCATTCTGATCTTTTGGAGGAGCCATGCAAAATTTTCTATATTGCTGTTATAAGTGCCTCAGGAGTGAACCATCCCTGTGCAGTTCTCAAGGACTGGCTTTGTGCAGGGAATGCCCATAGGGTTAATCTTGTTCTTGCCTCCCATCCCACAAAATGATCCATCCAGGTTATTGCTGCAGACATGTGGCCCTCACATGGGTCAGTTTGCAGGACTGAGACCAAAAAGTATAAATGGAAATGAAACCAACCAAAGCAAAGAGAAAATAGCCCTTAGTGCATGTTTAGTTACAAAAACCAGAGTGGCAAGTAGTAAAAGGATGCAGATCTCCCAGTTAACATTATGGCCTGCTCAATAAACACTGGAAAAAAAAACCCCAGATGCTGGACAGTCACTCTTTTTCATTCAAGCACAATTAGACGCCCTCTATTCCATTACAGTATGTACAAAATCACATACAGTTAAATAAGCAACTGAAAGCCTGAATGAGATTCTAATATACAGTACTTTCACACAGCCAAAGCTATTTTATTTTACAAGATGCGGCTTTTGCGTTCATCTTTTTTTCTGAAAGCCCAGTAAAAACAGCATCAACCACTTAAGCAAAATTTAAGAGACAACTTACAAAGTAAAATTTGCATAGCACTGTAAATCTGCGTATTTGTTTGGGCACAGTTGTCCATAAAAACTACAGCAGGTGACAGGGTCAGGTTTTCTTAATAGCTTCTTGTTTTTCACCAGATTCAGACACACTTCTTCTGAACGTCATAAAATCAAGTGTAGGAAATAACTGTAAAAATGTACAAAAATATATACACATGCACAGTAAATGCATACCCTGTATAGTTTTATTACTCATTAGATTTGGCTAATAATGATCATCTGGTGACTTATGCTTCCCTCCTAATGAGAGGTTTGCAACACATCAATCAGCTGAAGGAGGGTGGTTTCCTCGGAGAGGAGGTTTTGATTAAAGCTACAGTAGTTGCTGGTGATCTGAGGAGTGAGGGAGGCGCCAGCTGGCAGAGGCGAGTTCAGCATTCAGATGTCACAAAGGACAGCTCGGACACGGCTGAAGCAAAGGGACACAAAGGGACACAGCTTGGCTCTCTGCACAGATGCACATGCACGGAGTAAAGGAGAACCCGCTCATGCCTTGGGGAGTAAAATTTAATTCCTCATTAGGCTCTGCTACTCTTCCTTCCTTCACAAATTGTATTTTAGTAATTAGTAACTCAGTGTGTTTTCCTTAAGAATGCACGCTGGCCACAACGAAAAGAAGTTGTGTAAGACTGAAAATTGGTAGTGGTAGCCCCCACACTAAGGAATACTTCTAATTTAAATTTTAAAAGTGCTATTATATTCTGATTGCTGCTGAAGTGTCTAATTTTAAAAGACATTTTTCTCCTAAAAAGATAAAATGCTGCTTCTGCTAGTGGTTTTTAGAAATAGACTATCTGCACTCAAGTGTTCTCAACAGTGAAAGTGCACAAATAATCTTTCTTTACCGTTTCAAAAACTGTACAGTGGCTGGTAACTACAGGTATAACATTTTAAGAAATACTGGCAGCTTTCTAAAACCCTAGAGAGGCCAAGGATCAAAGAAACACATTTGTCTTAGATGCCAATCCCATGTCTTCCCAATTCTGTAGTATGTAATATATTAATGACTTTTTCTGGTGACTAACACACGTGGCACAGACCCTGTAAAGCTGACTTCCAGAATGTTCTCACTCCAAACCACAGCAGGTAAATAACACAACCAACAGCCTGCAAGCATCTTGCTGCAGAGACAATCAGATAAACCAGCCTTGAAGATAAACAGGGCAGGATGAGAGTCCTTATCTGAAACAAGCCCTTAGGAGGAATTCTGACCCAAATCACATGAACATGGCAAGGATTATTTTCTAAATTGTCATAGGGAGGTCCCATATCCACATTAGAGGCAGAGCTTGCCTCTCACAGAGTTGTCTCTGCTTTACAAAGCTCCTGGTGATCACTCCGTTTTCTCAGAGCAAGAATTTGGCTGGTCCTGTCAGTGCTCCTGCTCCTCCCAGGGATGCACCTTGCAGGGTTCCTTGTGCCTCACAGCTCCCAGCACGGCTTCAAATCCCAGGTCCACTCTGCTCCAGCAACCCTGGAGCCACCTGTTATGATCAGAAGGTTCAGGAATACAGGAACAAGCAGCTGTGACACACTGGGTGGGAGTAATTCAGCATTCCCATCACAAGGATGAGCTTCTTTTTGCAGGCACACAGCAGAACTTGCAGCAGTCATCTCCTGGGAATCAAAACCTTCACACCAGGGAACAGAAGCACATGGCACTCAGGAGATGCTGTGAGCTATCCTGCTGCATCCCATCTTCAAAGGAGATGAAGGAATGGATTCTTCACTTTGATCTGTGTTGGCCTCCAGCATCTGCAATGAAACACTTGGGCGAGGTCTTCTTAGCAAATACTTCTCCAGGATGCCAAAATACATCAGATTGTCTGTCTTCAATCTGAAACCCTCTCTGTAGCATGAAGTCAGCATTATTAAAAGCCTCCAATCTCACATTTCTTCAAAAGGTATATGAAGCAAAACCAGGTTTTGGGGTAGTCCCAAGACAGAAACAGTACTTTCAGCAAATATCCGATGGACAGTGACTCCCTTGCTTTCTCATTATTCCAACTCTTAGTAAAAACCTTGTCCCAACTCCCTTTCACCAGAGGGACCTGTTGCCAGGTAGGGAGGGCCTGAGTGGACAGGCATGGGAAGGTCTTCCTTGCTAGAAGTTTTGCTTCGAAGCAGCAAAGTTGTGTTATCACGAAACCCAAACACAACCCTGTCACTTCAGACCTAGGGCTGTCAGCCAGCGCCAAAATTCAGGAAGAGAAAACCCCAGTCATGTGAGACAACTGCTGTAGGACTGGCTGAACTGGAAAGCTCCGAGTTGCTGCTAAGAGGCTGTAACCAAACCATCTACAGAAGAGACAGATGAACAAATATACAGACATCAGTGATGGAGACAAGAGTACCACGTGGAAGTGAGCAGACACACTCACTTTTCCTGTGAATATCAGGCAATTAGGACACAGGCAGCAGTCAGATTCATTGGTCAGCAATTAAGTGTAGAGCCCTTCGAGATAAGTTAAAGCAGAACAAAGGAACATTGCCCATGCTCTTTGTGCAGGAGACAGATGTTTTGCTCAGTGATGCAAAGTCAATTGCAAGAGCACATTCAGCCCACAATGAGCAAGAGAGAACTGTAATCCTACTGAGCCAAGGCCTCTGGATACCACGTCCTTCTTCAGCATCAGCTCTTTGTGCCTTCCTAACTCAGAGATGCCACATGGCCAGCAGTCCCTGAGTTCTCTCACAGGTTCTCAGATGTAGGTCAACGTGACGTTACTTTGGAACTGCAAATCCCACTTGGAGAGCAGCATCATTGCTGTTGGTGACAATGACAAGTGCTGCCAAGGCCAAGAGCATACATCTATCATCTGTCCACGTTAGCCTGAGAACCATTCCTCTTCAGAGTCAATGCTGAACTCCATGGCAATCAGCTTGCATGTCCATACTGGAAAACTCTCTTTACTCCAAACAAATAAGCAATAAATGA